>NC_134469.1:22521257-22526257 GCF_964194025.1 Convolutriloba macropyga | reverse complement strand
ATACACAAACGCATACGCATACACACACACACACACGAATACGCACGCACACACACACGCACACGAACACACACACACACGCATACGCACGCAAACATACAAACACACACACACACGCATACGCACGCACGCACACAAAAAGACACACACGCACGAACGCAAACACACACACACTCATACGCACGCACACACGCATACGAACACACACAGACAAGCACACACACAAACGCATAGGCACACACACACGTACGCACACACACACACACACACACACACACACACACAAGCGCACACACGCACGCATTCACACACACACAAAAACGCACGCATACACTCGCACACACGCATACACACACACACACGCATACGCACGCACACACACGCACGCACGCACAAACACACAAACACACACACATACGCACCCACACACGCATACGAACACACACAGACAAGCACACACACAAACGCATACGCATACACACACACGCATACGCACACACACACACACACGCACACGAATAAGCACGCACACACACACGCACTCACGCACGCGGACACACGCACACAAACACACACACGCACACACACACACACACACACACACACACACACACACGCATACGCACGCACACACACACACACAAACACACACACACACGCACACACAAACGCATACGCACGCACGCACACACAAACACACACACACGCACACACACACACTCATACGCACGCACACACACGCATACGAACACACACACAAGCGCACACACGCACGCATTCAAACACACACAAAAACACGCATACACTCGCACACATACGCATACGCACACATACATACATACATACGCACGCACATATACACACACACGCATACCCACGCAAACACACACACACACGCACGCCTTTACACACACACGCACACACACAAACAAGCACGCGCATACGCATACACACGCACGCATACGCATACACACACACGCATACGCACACACAAACGCATACCCACGCATATACAGGCATACGCACGCACACACACTCATAAACACACATGCACGCACACACGCACACACACACTCATACGGTGCACACACACGCATACAAACACACATACAAGCATACACACACGCACGCGCACACACACGCATGCATACCAACGCACACATACACACACAGGCACACAAGCACACATTCATACGCACGCACACACGCAAACAAACACACATAGTCAAGCATACATACACAAGCATACACACACACACGCACACAAACATATAAGCACGCACAAAAGGATACACACGCACGCGCGCATACGCACGCACATACACACACGCACGCAGACACACACATACAAACACAGGCTTACGCACGCACACACAAACGCACACGCACACACGCACGCACACACATACACACACGCATGCACACACACACGCATACGCACGAGCACACACACACACAAACACACGCATACGCACCCACTTACATACACACGCATACGCACACACACGCATACGCACACACACACACACTAGCAAGCACGCAGACACACGCACGCATACACACACAGACACACACACGCACACACACACACACACACACGCATACGCACGCGCACAAGCGTACACACAAACACACGCATGCACACACACGCATAAGCACGCACTTATACACATACACACGCATGCAAACACACACGCACGCACGCGCACACACACACACAAAAACACACACAAACACACATACGCAAGCACGCACGCATACACATACACACGCATACGCACGCACACACACACACACGCATAGGCACGCATGCGTACAAGCACACACACACACACGCACGCATACGCACGCACGTGCAAACACGCACGCACGCACACACAAACAGACGCACACACATATACACGCATACGCACAGACACGTATACACAAACACACTAGCACGCACACATACACACACACGCACACACACACGTACGCACACACACACACACACACACACACACACACACACACACACACAAGCGCACACACGCACGCATTCACACACACACAAAAACGCACGCATACACTCGCACACACGCATACACACACACACACGCATACGCACGCACACACACGCACGCACGCACAAACACACAAACACACACACATACGCACCCACACACGCATACGAACACACACAGACAAGCACACACACAAACGCATACGCATACACACACACGCATACGCACACACACACACACACACACACACGCACACGAATAAGCACGCACACACACACGCACGCGGACACACGCACACAAACACACACACGCACACACACACACACACACACACACACACGCATACGCACGCACACACACACACAAACACACACACACACACACGCACACACAAACGCATACGCACGCACGCACACACAAACACACACACACGCACACACACACACACTCATACGCACGCACACACACGCATACGAACACACACACAAGCGCACACACGCACGCATTCAAACACACACAAAAACACGCATACACTCGCACACATACGCATACACACACATACATACATACGCACGCACATATACACACACACGCATACCCACGCAAACACACACACACACACGCACGCCTTTACACACACACGCACACACACAAACAAGCACGCGCATACGCATACACACGCACGCATACGCATACACACACACGCATACGCACACACAAACGCATACCCACGCATATACAGGCATACGCACGCACACACACTCATAAACACACATGCACGCACACACGCACACACACACTCATACGGTGCACACACACGCATACAAACACACATACAAGCATACACACACGCACGCGCACACACACGCATGCATACCAACGCACACATACACACACAGGCACACAAGCACACATTCATACGCACGCACACACGCAAACAAACACACATAGTCAAGCATACATACACAAGCATACACACACACACACGCACACAAACATATAAGCACGCACAAAAGGATACACACGCACGCGCGCATACGCACGCACATACACACACGCACGCAGACACACACATACAAACACAGGCTTACGCACGCACACACAAACGCACACGCACACACGCACGCACACACATACACACACGCATGCACACACACACGCATACGCACGAGCACACACACACACACAAACACACGCATACGCACCCACTTACATACACACGCATACGCACACACACGCATACGCACACACACACACACTAGCAAGCACGCAGACACACGCACGCATACACACACAGACACACACACGCACACACGCGCACACACACACACAAAAACACACACAAACACACATACGCAAGCACGCACGCATACACATACACACGCATACGCACGCACACACACACACACGCATAGGCACGCATGCGTACAAGCACACACACACACACGCACGCATACGCACGCACGTGCAAACACGCACGCACGCACACACAAACAGACGCACACACATATACACGCATACGCACAGACACGCATACACAAACACACTAGCACGCACACATACACACACACGCACGCACACACGCAGACATACACACACTCACTCACGCACGCGCACACACACATGCACACACACCCAAACACGCACGCGCGCACACACACACACATACGCACGCACACGCACACACACAAACACACGCATACGCGCGCACACACACATACGCACACACACACACGCACACACACATGCACGCACACACACACACGCACGCACACACACACACACACACACACGCATACACACATACGCAAACGCACGCACACACACACACACACGCGCAAGCACGCACACACGTACACACGCATACGCGCGCGCACACACCCATACACACAGACGCATACGCACACACATACACACACAAACACACGCATACGCACGCACACACACACACACGCATAGACATACGCACGCACACACACACACGCACGCAAGCGCACACACACGCACGCATGCGCACACAAACACACACGCACGAACGCACACAAACACGCACAAATGTCAAAAATAGTTTTGATGTGAGCTATGAGTATTGCAAATTATCACTGAGTACTACAAAAAAAAGAAATAGGGAACCAATTTCTATTTAACTTTAATTTTAAAATGATTTGTGAATTGTCTCTGAATTAAATCAGGGAAACAATATGTAATTCATAAAGAAGATAAGTCACGCCAAATCATGGATAAAAAAGATTTAAAAAAAAAGAAAACTGTCAATCCCAAAATTTGACTAAAAACACGGAGAGGGAGGGAGGGAGTGAAGGAGAGAATAAAGCGAGAAAGAAGGAGAAACAAAAAGAAGAAAAGGACATGAACCCGGGAAAAATATTAAAAAGAAACAGTGACAGAGAAAGCAATTATACAAGGCACTAAGGAACAACAGAAGAAGATAAAACTAATGAGACAATGAAAGCGTGACAAGATAGCAAATCAACGAAAGAGAGAAAAGAACAGCAGGAGCAAGAGACGAAAGCGAGAGAGATATTGAGGAGGGAGAGAGAGAGAAAGAGAGAGATAGAGAGGGACAGACAAAAGGAAAGGAGACACAAGAAAGACAGAACACAACAGGACAGAAGACATGAGAGAGCTATAGATGAAGATATACAAAGAGAAAATACAGAAAAAGAGAAGGTTAAAAAACAGATAGAAATAGAAGGCGAAAAAGGAAGTTAGCAAGAAGGCTATCAAACAAACAGGGATAAAAAACACTAAACAAAAAGCATTAACAAAAAACACCGATATTGCAGGGGCACGAAAAGAAATTGAAAAAACAAAGATGAGAAACGTGAGTCAAAGAAACAAAGAACGAGCAACAAAGAAAATAGAGAGAGCAGACACACAAAAACGCAAGATACGCACTGAGGGAAAAGAAGGGAAGGTGGCGAGAACATGCAACTAAAGCAAGCAGCAAGGAAGGAAAGTAGAGTAGGGGAGAGAGAG
>NC_134469.1:22508041-22521057 GCF_964194025.1 Convolutriloba macropyga | reverse complement strand
CAGAAATCTTTTTTAGTTGATATATATGGGAGTACAGTTAAAAATAATCAGAATTCAGACGTTTCCTTAAGGAAAAATTCATTGCCTCCAATAGCTTGATTCCTATTCCAATTTTTTTTGCTTTATTCCTTATTCCTTTTCCTTCGTGATTCTTACTCCGACTTCATAAAATTTTCGTTTTCCAGGGCAAAGCTAAATTTCGATAATTATTCCTAAATTAACAATCTCTCAATTATTGTTATAAGTCTGTTTGAAACTATGAGCAGTTTATGTGTTGGGTCTGCCTATAGCAGAACAAATTGATTGTTTGTATAAACACAGCTCGAGGCTCCTTAAGATCCAGCATGAGGTTGAATGTTCAATCTTTTCAAAATTATCTGTAAACAATTATTTCATTAAAAAATTGCAATGTTGATACAATCGTATTCTGTCAAACAATATTGATGCCTTTATCAAAATAATGTTGAACAAAAAGGTTTGAATTGCAAAAGAAAACAAAAACTTTTTTCTGACTGGGTCAAATTTTGCGTAAAAATTTCACCAAAACACATTTCAGGACTGCCTATTATTGAAACCAAAAATAACAACAAGATGTTCGGTTAATCTTTGTCGCCTTAAAATTGTTTCTGTTTCGTTCGTTCACATCCATTTGAATTTAAAAAAATTATCTCTTGAGTATAGTGGTGATGTCCAAAGGAGCTAAATAAACGTTTTGTGTGGTATTGTTTCATTCGCGCTGCCAAAACAGATTCAGTGGGAAATTTGAGGAAATTAATGGTCGGGATTGATAGAAATCATTAAAAAATATGCTGGAGTTTCTGGAAACAGAGCTTTTTCTGACAAAACTAAACAATTAAGATTGGTCGTTTTGATTAAAATGTCCGCCAACGTTTTTCCGTACATGAGAAGTTGATAGTTAATTGGATAGTTTTAAAAATATGCCAATAATTTTGCGACAAATTTATAAATTTGAGTCAACATAGAGATAAAAGAGCTTTGCTGAATTGTTTGATTTGAGTTTGGCTAAAAATTTTGATAAAATTTTCAAAATTTAGAATTTTTTCATCAAAAATTACACAAAATATGCTTTTTCGATCCACTTGGTTCAAGTTAGCCGAAAATGAATTATTTTAAATTTGAATTATTTTGCTCAACAATTGGTCTACTTAGCAAAAATTTGGAAAACTTGAGCAGTCTGTTGTGCGCGCGACAAATTAAGGGATATGTTCAGTAGATATAGTTTGTTTTCGGAGAACATAATTGTTTTCATGGCTTTAAAGTAGACTTTTAGTAAACTTTAACTGAATTCTTGTGATTCGCCTTCAATTGTTATTATTTTGGGAGTCTGAATAATTAGCATAACCATCTTATGATCCAACAGAATTCCTCAAGAGTCGTAAAAGAACTTGTACTATGCATTCCAATGTTACCTAATGTCTCTTATCTCATTGAATGTACTTGTTTTAGAGAAATTCCAGTGATGTTTTTAACTTGTCAATTTTTTTCCCTATTTTTGTCAATTTTTAGCTTAATTTCAGTAAACAAAGGCCAAACGCTCTATTTTAGAGAAAATAAACTAAATTTATAGCCAATTGTTACAAAGGAACGGTTTCTTTGTTTTCGTAGTACGAGTTTTCATAAAAGACTTTGTAATTTTGTGCATGTTTGCCCATTTTTCTGTTGTTTCTTTTGTAAACTGTCACATTACTTAACAATATAAGTGAAAAAAGCTTTGCAAAATTTGTAACTGAACACATTTATTTTTTTCAACACAAATGGTTTGAAGGGCTAGTCTTTTGGAATATTTGGTAGAGTTTTTTTGCTTTCTATTTTTTGTTAATTTTTGTTGTTGTATGCCAAATACCGGGAAATTAAAAGGTTCAGTGGCCAATAAATGGATAAATAAATGAACTTAATAACCGATATGGTTGTTTACCTAATGGTTTAATTGACTTCAGAATCAACTTTTTCAAAAAACACTTTGTATTCTTCAACTTATTCCTTTTTGTTCTGGTTTGCGTTTTTTCTCCACTTTTTACAATGTTGTATCATTTTTGTAACATAAACTCGTTATTGGTAGATCTGTTTATTTTTTTGTTAAACCAAACAAAAATTTTTCTGTTCATTAAACGTTTTGACTGATGTCTGCAGGACCTAGACAATTTAATTCAGAAAATCTTGTGAATTTTAGAAACTTTTTAATTTTTGTCATTCTTTTTGCTCTCAATTAAAGTTCTTTTACAAAATGGTTAAAGATATTCGAAGGAGATGCAAATGACGAGTAAATTTTCTCGCGGTTAATGTTTTCCTAAATTTAATGGCTTCAGCAATGCGGTTTTGTAAAGTTTTTTTTAAATTTCAAAGATGTTGCCAGATAAAATGTTTATACCTCTATTTGAAACCTTAACTTGGCTATGAATTTTGAAAATATATGCTTTTTAAAAAAGTAATGGATTAGTGGGATTTGCCAGTCTTATCTCTGTTAACTTGTAGCGTAGAACTTCTATAGGCAATTGAAATCCTTTATCCATTAAACAAAAATTTGCTCTTCAAAACAGTTTTTTTCTTCATGGTCTTTGATCTTGGTAAAAATAGGTTTCCCAAAATGTTCTTGATATTTGCATATCTGACCATTTTTGTAGGTTTTTTTTCATTTTACAGTGTCACAATAATGGGAGGTCCTCTGGTCATTTGAAAAAAAAGCAATCAAAGTTTCAATAATGTTACTAAACAGCTTAATATTTAATTGGCGGGGACATCTGATAAAGGTGTAAAACCACCCTTCCGAAAGCTTCAATTTATCAAGAAACGATACATATCATCGTTTTGTTAGCATATATAAAGCATTATAGCAACAACATATAAGCAACGTGTCCGTATTAACGATCAGTGCAACAAGTGAAACTTAGGCGGCAAGGTTTTTTCGATGCTCTTTTACTGGTTTTTCGTCTGATGTTATTGGCGTCAAATCAGTTCGTATTCAATTGGCAATTGTCTAGAAAACCTAAAAATATTAAGTCGAAAACCAGCTTAATCGATACATATAGTGGTAATAAAAACTTAAAATTAGGTTAAATGAACTTTTTTGGAACTTTCTACGTATATTAGAACGTATTTAAATCTTATTTGGAACGATTTATATGCGTATTTGTTATTTAGAAATACTCGATTCTGATTGGCTAATATTTACTACGTAACATCCTCCGGCCCGGAAGAAGATGTTGGGAAAACTGGTACAAGTTTTACAAGCGGGCGGACGAGTGAACCGGTCGACGTACGTAAGACGGCGGAGCGCGCGACGCTATCGGAGCCGTAACGGAGTTCCACAATTCGAGCGGTTGAGTAGTAACCCCTAGGGTTGCTTTCCTCAACTATCCAAATCAAGTCACCGGTCTTAAGGTGTTGCTCGGCAGGCGTCTGCCACTTGAGCGTCGGTTCAGCGTCGGTACGTACTCTCTGATCCAACGGGACCAGATCGCATTAGCGTACGACTGCGCACGGGCGTATTCTCCTAAAAGAAAGTGGTTGGGCGTTAAAGCGTTCAAATTGCACGGATCAGCGCTTACGGGTGTTAAAGGACGCGAATTGAAATCATTCTCCACGAGACACAAGTTAGTATGCAGTACCTCATCCGTGAGGCGACGCTTGCCAAGAATAGCATACAAAACGCGTTTGAAGCTGCGTACCAGCCTCTCCCAGATACCACCGTGGTGTGGTGCGTTGGGTGGATTGAACCTCCACTTAATACCTTTGTGAGCGAGCTCAGCCGCAATGTTGACAACGTTCCACTTTTCAATACTTTCTCGGAGTTTTTTCTCCGCTCCAATAAAGTTAGTGCCATTGTCCGACCAAATCATGGCAGGTGTACCCCTACGTGACACAAACCGCTCAACTCCCATAACACAAGTGTAGTGAGACAGGTGAAGAGGAATCCCCACCTTTTCTCAGTAGTACGGCAGAAAGTAACATAGATTGGCCCAAAGTAGTCAACGCCAGTGTTTGTCAAGGGAGGAGACTGGTAAGCAAGTCTCTCCTTAGGTAAGTCAGACATGATTGGTTGCATAGTTACAGCTTGGAATTTTCGGCATCTCAGGCAGTGTGCTTTGATGGAACGCAAGGATGATCTTAGTTTCAGTACTGTGTAGTGTTCCTGCACAATTGATCTTAGGTATTCAACGCCCTGATGATAATGCTTTACGTGCGTGTGTTCAAGGAACAGTTTTACAAACGGATGACGTGCATCTAAGATGATTGGGTACTTAACGTTAAACCTACCTCCCATTAACCGCTTGATGCGGCCCGAGGAACGGCTTAGCCCATTGGGACTAATAAACGGTGAATGTGGAGCAATTCGGCTACTCCGTTTAACGAATTTGTTGTCAAGAAGATCTTTTCTTTCGGTTCCAAAAGACTCTCCTGGCACCAAATACTGTAGATGACGCTCGGCTTCGTCAAACTCAGTAGGGTCAGTAATGCTACCATCGGGGTTACGGTAGCCGGCATGTTTCGGCAAGAGCCGGAGAACGTATGCGGCAATGCGCAAGTACTTTTGATAAGAACTAAACTTATCAAATGGGAATAACGACGGAACGGTAGTTGTCTATTTTTTAACAGATGTAGCGAGAGAAACAGTGTCTTCTATAATGACTGTTTGGTTGACGCCATGTCTGATGTTATTAAGGACGTCTTTGTTCGGCACGAAAGGGAAATTTGAGTTAGTTAAGAAATGTGGACCATTGACCCAACTGCTTAGTTGCAAAACCTCAGCGGACATTCCACGCGTGTCAGCGTCAGCTGGATTGTCCTTAGTTGCGACGAGGTTCCATTGGTCAACGCTGGTATACTCCAAAATTTCACAAACGCGGTTTGCAACAAAGACTGGTTGCTTTTCATTAGAGTTAATCCATTGGAGAACGGTCGTGCTATCTGTCCACATGAATACTTTGAATACTTGTTTAACAGTTACTGTAAGTGCTTGTGTAATTTCCCTTTTCAGTCGAGCGGCAAGTAGAGCTGCTTGTAATTCGAGTTTTGGGACAGTCATTTCTTTCATTGGCGCCACGCGCGCTTTCCCTACAACAAACGCAAGCTCTGTTTTTTCTTCGCCCGGAGATGTCTTTACACGGGCTCGCAAGAATGCGACCGCACTGAAAATATCCTGCGAACTGTCACCGAACATATGCAACTCTATATTATCAAAGGGTCCACTAAAGTAACTTCGGGGAATTTTGATGTTTTCAAGCTTTGGTAAGTCCACACTCCAAACCAAAAATCTTTGAACCATGTCCTGTGGGAGCTCGTCATCACATTGTTGTCCAGTGACACGCCAGATGTCTTTGAAGAGCAGTCGCGCACCGACGGTAAACGGTGCGACAAGACCAATGGGGTCAAAGACTTTCGAGACAAGACTTAGGACCAAACGATGCGTGAGGGACTTGGTGATAGCGCAGCTTGTACCCCGACTCACAACTAAAGTGTCATTAGTGTGGTCCCATTTTAGCCAAAGCACGTGCAATGAATCCTCTTCACATGAAACAATAATCTTGGGCTCAGTAGATTGAGGAGAACCATCAATTCGATCAGCTAGATCTGGCACATTGCCTACAAAATTTGTAAGCTTGAACCCACCAAGATGGAGAAGATGTACCAATTCCTTCGATCTATTGATGGCTTCCTCAGGAGACTCCACTGAGTTAAGGTAATCGTCCATGTAAAAGTTTTCTAGGACGGCTTTTGCAGCTTTGGGCATTGTCTCTCGCAGTGCGTTGAAGTGCATAGTTGGCGCATGTGGGCGGGTCTTTAGCCCCGAATATGTGGCGCGTATGTTGATACACTACAACGTTAGTTGTGGGGTCCTCCCGCCACAGAAAGCGAAGTGATGGTTGATCCGATGTTAATACACCAACCTGTAGAAACATTCCTTCTATGTCGGCAGAGACGGCATATGGATGTTGTCGGAAGCGGAGAGGTATGTAAATAAGGTTTTGGAGCAGATCAGGGCCAGTGAGCGAGGATTTATTCAGTGAGGCACCATGAAATTTTTCTGCTCCATTGAGCACCCTACGCACCTTACCCGGTTTGTTCGGGTTTAAAACCGGATGGTGGGGTAGGTACCAATCTTTGTCGGACCGGTTCTCAAACTTGTGAGCATCTGAAACCTCAATTACATACCCTTTATTTAGGTCTTCCTTGATGGTACTAGTATACTTCTCTCTAAGGTCTTCATCCTTGACCAATCGTTTTTCGAGAGACTTTAGTTGCACAAGGGAGGAGAAGTAATTATTTGGGAGCTTGGTGTTGTCTGCTGCCCACAGCATTCTGACATCGTATCTCAGGCCAATGTGTACGGTGGTATTCTCAAGGATTTCGTGAGCCCTTGCGTCTGCTGCTGATCGTGGGTCGACCTGCTTGCTTGCCCCAAAAGATTCAATGTCGTACCATGACTTTACTTGACTTGCTCACTCCTTGTCATGTTCGATATTCACTTTAAAGCACGTTGAAGTTAAACACGAACTTGATGGTAACGGACCGCTTAAGACCCTACCTATGGGTAAACGTACGGCAACGGGTGAACGCCTCTCATCGGCAGAGAAGTCTTCTAACGGGCCGATGGCATGATAGACATCTTGTCCGAGTATCATCTCAATGTCTTTATAGGAATATGTCACCGGGTCAAGGACTGCTAAGTGTGGGTATGTCTCCTGCAGGGCCTGTACATTAATTATATCAGAGCCGACGTTCAGGCTCTGTTTAGCGAAAGGGTTGATGGTAAATGGTTCGAAATCTTGATGTTCTCTTGGTTTCACAGTAACTTCAACAACTCTAGTATCAACTACTTCTTCGGTATTAATTCCCTTGACAGTTAGCTTTAGTGCTTTACCGTGCAAACCGAGTCTATCTGCGAGACTACCGGCCACCCAAGAGTTACTGCAGGCGGTATCACACAATATTAAAGCCTTGGTATCTAAACCGGACGAATTGACCAACTGCAATTCCCTTACCTGAAGGAGCCCCTTAACATCAGTAACAGATGACATTGTTGTGGTCTTATTAGACGGCTGTTGACTAGTAGTTGCTTTACTTTGGCCTGTGTTGCCAGAGGACTGGATAGTATTGGGATTTGTTGACTGTTTTGTTGGGAAAACCCTATCTGCTCCATGCAATAGTGAGTTATGCGAACTATTACACCCCTCTGCTCGGCAATTTTTTGGCTGAGGGCACTGGCGGAACGTGTGCTTGTCCCTTAAGCACGAAAAGCAAAGTTTGTTATCCGCCACCAACTTAGCTCTCTGGGTTGGAGTCTTTTCCTTGAAAACTGATCACTCCCATAGCCGGTGGTTACCTTTGCATACAATGCACCGAGAGTAAATGTTTGTGGAAGAAGATGGAATTTGCTTCTTTGTGTCCCTTTGTTGTGAGTTTGATGCAAACACTTTTGAGGCTGTTTTGGTCTTTCTTACTGAAGTGATGTTCTCTTCAGTTTTGGCCTTGGTTGCCCTTTGTTTCATAAGATCATGGGCCTCAGCCTTTTCTTTAAGCCAATCGTTAAAGTCAAGGAGGGTAGGCTTAACCCAGTGCTTCTTAACCGTAAAGAGCGACCATGACTCTTTCATGTTTGGTGGTAACTTCTGTACCGCTTGGTTAAGAAGGGAAGTGCTTTTCAAGTCAGCATCATATGATAGTGACTTGAAATCCCAACGAGGCTGGATATGGCTGCAGAATAGTTAATGGTGTTATCACTTTTGTGCATTTTAAGAGGCGGAAAACTGCTTAGTTTATCCAAGTGTGCACTTACGACTGCCTATGGCTGGCCAAATTTACGTTCTAAAGTCCTTAGTGCATCCTTGTACATTAAACCACAGTAAGCAAACTCGGTGATTGCAATCTTTGCTTTACCGGTGACGAGGGTTTTGAGGTATGCCAATTTAACTTCATCAGTTAGCGATTGCGAGCCAATCGCGCTTCTGAATTGACCATACCACTCGTGCCATTGTAATGGATCGCCATTATACTGAGCAAGTTTCCATTCTGGCAATGGGTCATTTTTCTTGCTGGTTATTGCATCGGCTATTTCCCTAATCAATGACGTATTGTCCGGTATCGGAGGGGCAGGTGCAGGCACCTGCGGACCACTCCAACTCAACGGAGTGAGCACAACATAAGGGTATGTTGGCTGAAAAACCGGAGTGGCCAGACCAGGTACAGCATTACTAGTAGTCGCGATCAGGTTTTCCTGCTGTGCACTTGATGGTGATTGCATAACAATCAAAGGGGGCGAATTCTGATATATTCGTAGTGGAACATTAGTGCTTGAGGGTGCGATATGGGTGTGTACATTTGGAGGCAGACTATTCACGGTGGTTGTATCTTGGTTGACTATTGACGGTGTGTGCTGTGGAAACCGCCAATGACTCATATTTGGCAAAGTTTTTGCCAAGAGGGATATTGGCATATTTGGGACAGGAGGAGCAACGGAACGTACGACTTTGTATACTCGGTTATTATTATTCTGAAAAGGTTTGACAAGAGGCTGATTAACCAAAGAGGCGTGTGGGATGGGAGCAGTGAGGTTAGGTGCGAAGACTGGGTTCGGAAATGGAAAGTCATTAGAACCAGCGGGATCGGAGTTGTGCTGTTGGGTGTTTGGACCTGGTGGGGTGCTTGGGTGAACGTTTATTGCGGGGGCTGGATGATTTGTTGTCGAAAAAGGAGGAAGAGTGGCGTTTGGTGCTCGAGGGACAAAACTAATTTTTTGTCGGGGGCATATACGCTGGGCCGAATTATTCTCGGGCAGACTTGATGCTTCAGGTCCATTGGATTGCGAAATTTGAAGTTGAGCGTTGAGAAAAAACTCGGTTGCAATATTCTGATTTTCTTGTGGTGCGAACGTCTGTGGTGGAATGGGCTGTTGAATGGGCGGTGAAGAAGCCCCTGGTGCGTGTACAGAAGGCGGCTGACTTTCCGCGTTTCCTTGGTTAGTTATGCCTGGGAGCGCCGTGCCTTGCTGGCCTGTTTGATTCATTTGCGCCCTTAGGTGCGCCTGGTACAACGCCTGTGTGTTAGCAGCAGCCAAAAAATTTTCAGGTGGAGTATAATAGAGGTGGAGTTGCTGCAAGAACTCGTTGCTTAAAATGTAATTGCCTCGACAATTTTTTGGAATAGCATGCCTTGAAATTTCAGTGTTCTGATCTTCCACTCTTTTGCCGTTGTTGTGGCTAGGACATTCTGGAGGGTCAATCATAACATGTGGTTCACTAGTTTTCTCCTCATTGTGAAAACTTAAAGCAAGTGAGGTGTTGATGCAGTCTTGAACAACCTTTTCACTTCTCATTGAGCTCCTAGCACTTGCAGTTGTTTCAGATTGGCTACCTTTAGAAACGGCGTCCAGCAAATCAAATTCTAGCAGAGTTGCCTCTGCCAAACGTTTGCTGTTGTTTTCCTCCAGTTCATCTAATTCCATTTGCATTTTCTGTTTAGCAAGGCAAATAGCTGCCTCATTCTGTTTTTCAATTTCTTTGCGCTTCATTTTAGCAATTGCGTAATCATGTTTACGCTGACTATCTGTTTTTGACGAGGTCATAATTGAGGGAAGTCTTGAAGGAATGGGAGCCCTTGGTTCCTGGAACTCACTCACTATATCATCAGCAGAGTTGATGTAGTTTCGTGCCGCAGTGAGTATCTTGACATTCTTAGTTGTCATCGCCTCCAAGTAAGACTCTAATGAAGGAACAAGAGCACTTGGATCCTCCGTTTTTCCAGCAAATGCAATTAGGTCCTCATTTTTGTCTACAACAGTCATAAATGCTTCGTTGCACTTTGTTACTAGGCGTTAAACTTTCACTCGCCTATTTTGACTATTTATACAATGAAGAATATCTTCGTGTATAGCATGCAATTCAGCCTCACGCTTTGACCTGGCAGCGTACAACTTTTTAACTTTTTGACCAAGACTATTAGACATCACGATGTTATTATTTTCAAAGAACAGCAAAACTACCACTGCACACGGTTATCTATTATATGCACACTCCAAAACAATTCAAACCCACGCAAAACAAACCCAACGCAAAAGACACCCAACACAGCACACTGTAGACAGTCTGTAAACCAAACCGCCCAAAGAGCAGAAAATATCATCGAGCACACAGCGCCCGACAAAAACAGAAGTGGAGCGCTGAACGCTATGAGTTCAACGTGGAGGGAGACAAAAGACACACGGGAAGTCGAGCGAGCAACGCGCGACAAAACGGAGACGTTACGGACGGGAGGTCGAGCGAGCAATGCGCGACGCAACCGAAACGGGACAGACGAGAAGTCGAGTGAGCAGTGCTCGACGGAATGGAAACGGGACGTGCAGGAAAGCGAGCAAAAAACGCGCAACACAACGAAACGGGACGGTGGGACAGAACGGGCAGGAGGAACTATGTTAGCAGACCGCAGCAAAAACTCAACTAAACAACCTAGCCGTAACTCTAGAACAAACTTAAGTCACACCCTAGGAAGAAAGAGAGAAGCTACTGCAAGACAACCTAACATAGTTCGTAATGGGTCTGTAACGACAAATTTAACGACAAATTAATTTACGGCAATGCAGTAGTACACTAAAAGGATGAAAAGGTTGAGAAATTTACTAGCCGTAACTCCAGAATAAACTTAAGTCACATCCTAGCAAAACCCAAACCACAACAAACAATCAGCATACTAGCGGTATTAAACAAACTACAGCGAAATTGAATAAACTACAATAGTGTATCTGTAGACTAAGACAGTTGGAAAAGTTCAAGAAACAATCCAGCCGTAACTCGAGAATAAACTTAAGTCACACCCTAGAAGGCAACAAGACCAAACCAACTGGAAATCATACAGGTACACACAAACATATAGCAGCAAAATCAATATACTACAACAGGAGCGCTAGTAATATAGTAAAGTTGAAAACTCAAAGGACAATCCAGCCGTAACTCGAGAATAAACTTAAGTCACACCCTGGAAAGCTATAAGCCCTAAACAACAAACCAGCATACTGGCATACTCAACATACTATAGCTATACAACAACTTACTTCATCACATATGACATACTGCATCGAAATCCGTAGAAGTAGCGGAAGAAAACGGAAAGCAACGTTTCGGGAGAGCGACGTTATTGAAAAGAAAAACGAAACACGGAGAATTGAAAAGTTAAAGAGCGAAAAGGACGCGGACAAAAAACGGTACGAAAAACCAGCGTCGAAAAAAATAGAGGCTTGATAAATTTTTCTGTAGGCCGGAGGTTGTGAAAACCTTCATAACTTTTTCTGTGTAATGAGTTTCACTCAATTAACGAAGCTCCCGTACTGAACTTTATTTTCGCACGTGTATTAAGATTTGCCAAGTCTTGGCCAAGTCTGACAAGTCTTAAATGTGTTATGGTCCTAGCTCTGAGCCAGTACTGACATCTAGACTGGGAATTAGACTTGCCCAGTACTTATATTGACTTGGCGTTCAGTACGGGCTTCTTGTTGGAGAAATTGATGTTTGATAACCTTGTCAAAATATTACGCCTTTGTCCATTTTTTTTCTACTTTTGGTCAATTTTTTTGCAAAATCTTGATTACGGAACGGTAATCCAGTAAACTGGACGGTTTTAAACTCAAAAATACGGTTTATCAATATTCGGTATTGATTTTATAAATTTCTTTAGAATTGCCTCAAAATTGACCAAAATTTTTCAAAATTGAACAATTTAGCATTTTTTTCTATCAATTTTCTCTATATCAGAAGTTATTTTTGATATACGAACCGACTGTATCAATTTTCTCGAATTTTTTGTAAATCGGCCGAAAATTTTTAAAATTGATGTTTTTCGATTTCAAAGTTTACATTTGTGGGAGTTAATAGTGACCGGTTATCTTAAAAAATACCCAGAGTGTTAAGAAAGATCTTGAAGCTTCATTCGTGGTTGGATAATTTGCCGTCTAAGATATCACTAGTATCAATTCAAGACATCAAAAAAATGTATTCGAGGAGTCTTACAGTTTCTGGAAGAGATCCTCGTTCAATTCTGTCAGCAGCTGATGTTAGGAACCACACAACTTACGCATTTTGATAGAAGTCCAAATGAATTTTCTACACAATAATCAACACCATAAGTTCAGTTTGCTGCTCCTATTGATGGCTTAACGACAGGCATCAAGTTCTTAGAGCTTTCAACCGCATATCTGGCGCTTTTTTTTTGGGAACTGTATCTAATTGAAGAAATCAAACGGAAAATAAACTTCTGTACGGTTTTTGGACATCTGCTTCCATTTTGCCAGGTTAACTTTGAGCAGTGGTAACATCCCAGATGCCTAGATCAGTTTCCAGCTAGTGCTCGACCGAGTATGGCCACCTTAGTAACTGAATGTATAATTTTAAAGCCGGTTGCGGCACCATGATAAAGGTGTAAAACCACTCTTCCGAAAGCTTCAATTTATCAAGAAACGATACATATCAACGTATTGTTAGCATATATAAAGCATTATAGCAACAAAATATAAGCAACGTGGCCGTATTAACGATCAATGCAACAAGTGAAACTTAGGCGGCAAGGTTTTTTCGATGCTCTTCTACTGGTTTTTCGTCTGATGTTATTTGCGTCAAATCAGTTCGTATTCAATCGGCAATTGTCTAGAAAACCTAAAAATATTAAGTCGAAAACCAGCTTAATCGATACATATAGTGGTTATAAAAACTTAAAATTAGGTTAAATGAACTTTTTCGGAACTTTCTACGTATATTAGAACGTACTTAAATCTTATTTGGAACGATTTATATGCGTATTTGTTATTTAGAAATACTCGATTCTGATTGGCTAATATTTACTACGTAACAACATCGTTTTCGTGGGATTTTTTCTTCTTGCCTATTTTTGTCTTTTTTGTAGTCGTTTGACATATCCCGGATTATGAAAGATCTCAATTGCTGTCTATGGATGTATGAAATGATTTCAGTTGATACATCGTGTTTCTAATCATTTGACATTAACTATTTTCAAAA
>NC_134469.1:22235541-22503041 GCF_964194025.1 Convolutriloba macropyga | reverse complement strand
TTGAACATTAACCAGTCTTAATCCTATTTTCATGAACTATAATTCATTCTAAGTACAGACCGGATCCCGTGCTTTTTATTTCAACCAAAACAAATCTAGTTAGTGGTTTTATCTTCTAACTATCGGTTTTATGACTTCGATGCACGAATTTTCATATTTTTTTGACTTATGGATATTTTTTTTGTAATTTTGACTCCTTTTGAATTCTTATCACAATATTCTAAAATTGATAGTTTGCATTGGTTCAGAGAAAACGTTCATTGGATCATAGATAAAGTTTTCAGAAAAAAAGCTCATGGTTTAAATGGCTTCGACACCTTCTTCTCTCACTTTTCTACTGAATTTTTGAAATTTGCCTGTATTTGTTGTTGTTTTCATATTCAATGACTTAGTGCAAAGTCTTAATGATGCGTTTTGAAAGACAAACATCTTGTCGTCACGTCGATGTACAATTTGGTTTATATATTGGCTTCCGTTGAAAGCTATTGAATTTAATGGCCTTGATGCTACGGGTTTTCTCAAAAAATTCTTGGTTTTAATGTAATTGTTCTTAATTGTTCATTTTTCGAAGTCATATTTCTAAAAAAAAAATCCTTTTGCTGCCAAAACTATTTGAAATTAAAAAGGTTTGTACTTAAAGGATCTTTTTTAAATGGCTTCGCCACTTTTCTCGCTTATTTTTTTTTTGAAATTGCTGTTTTTGCCTCTTTTTAATTCTATAGGTAGACGTGAAAGCTGACCGATCTCAAAATTTTGTAATTGAGGAATGATTGATTGATGTTACTGGAAGCAATCAGTTTATAACGATTAATCTTAACGTTTATGATTTTATACATTTTCAAAGGATTTTTCAAATTTTTCAGCTTTTCTTGTTCTTTTCGTCAACTTGTAACTAAATCTCATCGCTGAGATTTAGTCACAAGTTGACGATTTACTTAAAAGTTGAGGTCTCATCCATTCCTTTGTATTAGAAAAACTAACATGTATACTGACATAATGTTGTAACTGAAATTGTGTTGGTTGGACAATATGCGTTTTCATAAAACTTTTGTTAGTGTTTTTTTTGTTTCTTCTCCTCTTTTAGCACATTCGTGTAATAACAGATCCCAATGATTGTCAAATGTGGCTCAAATGAACTTATTTGTTCTTTCAGTACATTTTAGCTGAATTAGTATAAAAAGAAACTGAAATAAAGAATTCATAATATTGAGATTATAGCTAATGAATTTATTGGCTTCATAATTTATGTTTTTGCAAATTGTTTGTATTTTTTTTAGTTTTTCTGCTCTTTTTCTCCGTTACTATGGCTTTGTCTGACCATAAACAAGTCCTGTTGGTTTTGCAATTAAATTTTATTAATTTTATCAATATTTATTCCGTTGAAAGCTAATGAATTTTGAGAATTCTGAAATTATTTGTTTTAAAAATTGTTGATTACTTTTTGAGTTGAGCCTCATTATTTCTTCTTTTCCTGCACTTCTTAACTCGTCTCATTGTGGAATTTTTTTTAAAATTTCCCTCTGCCCTTAACATGAAAAAAAAACAAAATTCTTGTAGTTAGGGTTCTGACTGATTGCATTTTGACCTTGTTACTAGGTGCTTCTAAATTTTGATATTGAGATTTTGCCGTGAAAATTTTGTTTTTGCTTGTTTTGTTGTTTGTTTCTTCTCTCATAGTTTTTATAATTGGCAGATCTTGTTAGAGCTGTAATGAGGCATGGCATTATGTAATTCAATAAGTAGTTAGGTTGTGTAACGATTTTTCTAACTCAAACATCTATTTTTGTTATCGCTTCATTTGTTTGACAATTAAGTCAAGAATATGGAAGAGCTCGGATCGGAACATAATGTGCAAACGCACACTAACGAGCATCTTTGTTAGTTATCTTGAATTGAATTTTGTTCTTGCTTTGTGTTAGAATATATATATATATATATATATATATATATATATATATATATGTATATATATATATATATATATATATGAATCTATATATATCATATATATAATTGTCAAATATATATATATATATATATATATATATATATATATATATATATATCTGTATATATATACATATACATATACATATACACACATATATATATATATATATATATATATATATATATATATATATTATACTCGCCGCTTAAATGGGAGTATACAAAGAGAGTTTAACTTTAAAGTTCTAAAGACAAAAGGAATGGAATTAAAAATTTTATTATAAAAACAGTTAAGGCGGTACAATATGAATAATGAGTTAAGCAATATCGATATCATATGTTTACTTTATCAATCTATTGAGCAAGTGTGTGGTGACAATTGAAGAGAGGAATATCAGATGGCTAACTAAATTGGAATTGAAGTGAACAAATGGTTGAAGTGAAAGATACTGAATAACTGGTTGATATAAAAACTGGCTTCCTATATATAGTCAGCAAAGTGGGAATTAATTTCCCATATTTTTAAAAGTGGGATAAAACATCCCATATTAGTTTTTGGGATAAAAGTTCCCATTTTATTTTTGGGATAAAAGTTCCCATTTTCTCATTTTCAGTACATCCAACCGGCGACTTAGCGGGTTTTGTTGTAACTAGCTGGATATACAAGGTTAGACATAAAAATTTAGATATAAAAATTTACAGACATGTTTAAAACAAAATTAAGAATAAGATGGTTTCTAGAATAAGAATAAGTTTCTTGTTTTAGTTTCCTTCAAGTTGATTTATTCTGTTTTGCAAAAATTTTATTCGGTTCATTAGATTCGCGTTCTTCTTCTTCTCTCGTAAGAAGTTTTGCTCCAGTCCCAGCGTGTATGTGTCCCGCTCGTTGTTGAGGTCTGCGGTTATGAACTGGTAGGGGACTGTTAAGTTCTGTCGGTCGAGGGATATATTCTTTAGTCGATATGTCTTTAATTTTGAGTTATAAGATTGGATCTTATAAATATTTCCCTCTGGTAGCACTCTGTATTGGAGGCCCCAGTCAAAGTTTGGGTGTCCTCTAAATTGCCTATTCCTCGTTCTTTCTTCGTTGAATTTCTGTTTTTCCAATCTCTGGCTCATGCTAAGGATTCGTGGCTGTATAGGGCAAATTGTAGCTGTGGGTTTCATGTGGGTGGCTGTCGGAGCAATCGTAACTTCTGTTAAATCCAATTTTTTTTCTCCACTCCCGGTATTGATAGTGTGAATACTCTTCCCTGGTGTAGTTCGTACTGGTTGTTGTTCTGGTGGTTCCTGTTGCTGGCCCATCAGTTCCTCGAAGGTATCGGGGAGAATGAAGTCATCTAGGTCTGGCATGTCATCGTCACCTTCGTATCCTAAATTCTAAAAATAGAAATAACATAAATGTGTAGTATGGATAAGATATTTATTTTCTATATATATAACAAACTAATTATTTGTGTTTTTTATTTATAGTTGTGTATATTTTTTAAAGTCATTATTGCTTTTATACGGGAGAAATTGGATTATCTCCATTTTCTTCTATTGCAACATTGTTTTCATGTCTTTCATTTCTAATTGCACTATATAATGGGTGCGGAATATGTGGATATAGATTAAAGTGTGTTTCTTTCATTTCAGTTACTAAATGTTCAGCATCATCTGGCTGTTTCTCATTGGTTGTCTCATTTTTAAAGATAGAAGTCATAATAGAAGTGAACAGAATATTGTAAGTGGCAAATAAGATGATTTTGCCAAAATTAACAGAAGCTCCTGTTATTTTATGTATTTGTAGGGCTTTTACAATTGTTACAACAATTTGAATAATAAATTTCAAGAAAAGAAAAGCGGCAAAATAAATTCCACATTGCTCTAAGATAAATTGTGTATAACCGAACATTTCTATATAGCGGTTATCAAAGAAATTAGGAGAAATAAAAGAGTCTAAGTAGACTGTTCTCATTGGATAGTTAAGATAAGTTCTATCCTCACTTTTAAAATTATCTTGAGAAACAACAAGTTCTTTAGAGAAGGTTTGTATAGCATCTTTCATTTCGTTATTGAATTTAATTCCGCGCCAAAATTTCTTTAATTCTTGATCAGTAAATAAATATATTTCATCACTATCCTGGAATTTGTATTTAGTTAATCTCTGTGGAGCAATATTAGGTTCAAAAACAGAGGGTCCTTTGACTCTAGTTATACCCGGTGTTAATTCAACCCAGGAGTTATCATCTTCAATATCTAATTGAAATAAATTATCGTGTTTATCTACACATGATCGTTCTTCAGCGCTAGTGTATGTCTTTCTAGTAATTGGATCAACGAAATGTATTTTATTTTGATACATTATAGGAATTCTATTATAACATTTTTCCATAGTTTGTAAGGGTGAGAAATACTGTGGGCAATGATATAGCCATGCAACATTATCATTTGTCTCTAAGAACATTGAGCGATTATTTGTTAGTAAGAATCCAGCCATACGTGGATTACTATGCGAATAGACTAAATTTGTTCTCTTTATAGCACGTTCTAACTCACAATCGGTTTTTATCATTTGTAAATCTAAAAGCTGTAGTCTTCTTATATTAGTATATTCGTAATAGTCAAATTTCGTTCCCATATGGGCTTCATAATTTATTCCTGAGTGCAGATTTGGCTCTCCATTTGTATATGAAGTTCGTTTTACGAGCAATTTGCCTCTTGTGCTATTTACATAAGTATTTTTTACAACATTTGAAATTGGTTTTTTTGCCTTTCCTGTATCCATATCGAATCCTCCTTCATAATGTATATATAATGAGCTATAAGGAGTAGGATAAACTATTTTGTTTGAGTCGCAAATTGACTGTGGATTATTATAAATCTGAAAAATGAAAGTATTTCGTGGCCCTTTAAAAGGTTGCGCACGTCTAATAACAGCTTCTGTTGATTCAGGTTCAGTTTCATATTCTCTTACTATATAATATTTTCTATCTATTTGTATCATTTTTACTGGAGCTGTTTGTAATTCTTCTATTATACAATTTTCTCTATTTTCAAATGTATATGCATAAGGATCAGTTGATCCACTGTCACAGCCATTTTTGTTTAGGCTACAAGGCAGAGGAATATTATAGTGGTTATTTACCGTTCCATCTTCTAAATTTACTAGTAATTTAATATCTTGCATATATGTCTCGTAAGTATCGTGGTAGATCCATCCTGTTTCTGTGCACTCATTACTGTATTTATCACTAACGTCGCCCTTATTTATAACTGTTTGTTTCTTTACATTTTTTGTAAATGGAACTTTGTTAGTGTTAATAGTCGCGGAGCCTGTTTTCTTAGCTTCGAGACATTGCTCGGCTGTTAATTTAATATCTGAGCTAATAGTTGCTTGTGTAGCGGATAAACCACTATCGTCAAAAGTATCACAATACCACTTTAGGCGTTGATGTGTAGCTTTACACATAGTTGCTTCTAATTTAGTCTTATAATTGCGCTGCATAATAGTAGCAGTTGCCTCACTTACTTTTATTTTCTCAGTATCGATATCGCATGGAGCTATTTTGTTTAATGAGTACATTTTATTAGAATCTCTATTTTAGAACAATCAAAGTGTCCTACTTTTACTTTCTTTAGAGTATTTTTAAATTCGGAGTCTGCGTTGGCTCCATTTATTGAAAGTAGTGTGGAAATTATTAGAGGTACAATTACAGGTACTCTCATATTGAAAGGGTAGAAATTTGAACAAAGAAGAATTATAAATTTACTTACTTCGATTATTTCGTCCAACACTTCTGGATCGGGCTCGGGGAACTGAAAGCTGGTTAGCTCAACTGTTTCTTGTTCTGAATTCATCTTAATATTCAATTATGTTAGTGAAGGTATGAATGCTTGAAGGGATTTTAAATTCGAAGTTGAATTTTAAGGCAGCGAATAGACTTGATGTGTCTTTCACTAGAAAAGTCTCTGTGGTTAAATCGGAAAAGAGGAAAGTAGCGTAAATAACGCTTAAGTCGTTAGCAGGAAAGAAAGTGGATTTCAATTTGGCTAGTTTGCCGTTGATTCTGATAAGCATTTAAATGCTGACTAAGAGATGAAGAAGGAAGAATGATTTTTTGTGTTTTTGCTCCCTTATTTATAGTGTGCAAAATGGGCTGTTTCATCTCACTTTTAGAAATATGTCTCAAATATTCCCATTTTTAGTGACGGTTTCTGTCTTTTTATTGGCTGGGAAGATATTCCCATTTTTTAGACCAGTTTGTGCAATTTCATTGGTTTTCATAGTTTGGGAATGTTTATCCCATTTTTCTATTCAAGTTTTCATTTTTTATTGGTTTTTAGAGTTGGAGTTTCTATTCTCCTTTTATTTATAAATGATAGAATTTGATTGGCTAATAATAAAATCTTTTTGTTCTGTGTATTTAAATTTTTATTTCTTTTTATCCTTTAAAGCGTCCCATGGAATAGGATCAATAAATAACTTTGTAGCAACTGCTTGTCTACCAGACCTTCTGGGTTCAGTAGGATATAATTTTTCATTTACTGATTTATTAGCTAGTGGGGTTGTAGGTTGTGTAGTAATGACTTGTGAACTACTCTGAAAGTTAAAGGGACTTATATCATGTGCTAATGGTTGGGGGGAATGAGGTGTTTGTGGATAACTAAGAGGTCCTCTTGGATATGGGGTAGATATATGCTGTGGCCTAAATGACTTACTAGGCGAAGTAACTTGCTGTTGTGTGTTAAATAATGTTCGGAGTCCTAATGTGTCAATGCCTGAATCAATCGGAGGGTTATTGCTACTACATCTAGTAGTAGTATTAGTAGAAGTAGTAGTAGTGGGTCTACTATTTGGGAGTTGCGGCGGCGTTTCAACATTGTTGAATACTGGCCAAGGCATATAGTGCATAAAATTACTAGGTTGGGTAGTATTAAATTTGTTTATGTAATGCCTGTTATGGTTATCATAGAATTGTTCGGGTTCAGCATATACAGTAGTATAATCGGCAATTAAGGGTTTTATTTCTCTTTCCTTCGGAAAATATTCTACTATATGGTTTCTATGTACTACTCTTTTTTGTTGCGTCTCGTCTCCTTGTATTTCATATGTTGTATTAGTTATATGTTTTGTAACAGTGTATGGACCGGACCGAAGTGATTGTAGCTTCTTAGATATAAGCAAGCTCTTAGAATGATTTTCTAGTAGGACTTTGCTTCCAATGCTGATTGGTCGTCCGAGCTTAAATCTATTCCTATATTCATGGGCTTTATTTGTAACTTGACGACAACGAGTATAAGTATTGCAATATATGTTCTTAAAATCTGTTTCGCGTTGTAGTACAGTATTGGATAATCTATTTTGTAGTAAATTATCTACCTTTTCGTTTTTACACGAATTTTTACAATGTGTATGCGACGGCAAGTCCTGACAATATTGAGATATACAATTCTTCTTATTATCCCGCAGCAATCCTAGTCTAAGTGAAATAGGTATTTGTGGCTTTATTCCAAATATAATCTCGTACGGCGTATAACCAGTACTATAATTCACTGCTGTATTATGCGCAAATGCAAATTTGTCAACAAATTTTGCCCAATTGTTTCCAGTAGTATTTAAAAAATGCCTAAGGTAGTTTGTAAGGTGCTTATTTTGGATTTCTACTTTCCCGTTAGTCCAAGGGGAATATGCTGTTCGTGGCCTCAGTGTAATTCCAAGCTCAAAAGTCCAGTTTACAAAATCACTACTCATAAAAGCAGTACCGTTATCATGTACTATGTGCTGAGGTATTCCGAAGATAGTTATAAATTTCTCCATTTGTTTTATAGTCTCGTCAGAAGTAGCGGACTTAACAGCATATACTTGTACATATCTAGAGAATGAATCTACAACTACAAGACAGTAGTACTTGCCATTACTAGAAGGCCGAAAAGGTCCTTTATGGTCTATATGTATAGTGTGGAAGGGAGTTGTCTCCAATTCGCCCCATTGTTGTAAGGGTGCTTCGTTTAAATCGTGTCTTTTACTTTTATTCTTTTGACAATCTAAACAATCGTGGATTAACATTGTAACCCATTTATACATTCCAGGCCAGTAAAAGAATCTGGATATATTGTTTAATGTACTAGCATCGCCACGGTGGCCACTCATTGGATTACTATGTGCTAGCTCGAAGCACTTTAGAAACAGTGAGATAGGAATACATATCTTTAGTTCGAACGAACCATTCTCATTAGGTTTATTGTAACAAAGTAGTTTATAACTCTCATCTAGTAATAATAACTTATATATACTCTTGTAAGCTTTTAATGCTTTACATTGTCGAGTCATATAGTAGTGTTCAGGTTCTTTGCCTGATTCTATCCATTTCCGTACTATATGTAATACAGGGTCTTTATTTTGTTCTTGTAGTATAGTGTCAATATCTAGTTGTGCCTTTTTAGCAAATTCAGTTAACTTCGTTAGCAAATCAGAGCAATCTGGTTTGATATTCTCATTATGTAGTGCTGTTGACTCTATAATAGTATAATGCTTTGTACGCTCCTTGTAGATTTCTTTTGCCTTCTCTAGTGCATGTATTAATGTTGGATCGACTAAATTATCTATAACATCACTAAATTCGTCGTCATTATATCCTGAGTCGTCCAATTCTACATAGTTTACTTCTTCTTGTATTTCACTATATGTATTGTCCGATTGTTTACTATCTGTGAGCTTAACTATTTGATTTATATTTTTGCCAAATTTGAAATAATCGGCTACATTATGTATAGCATTACAAGAGTCTGTAAATCCTTCGGGTGCGTCAGAAATACTAAAATCATTATCCGATATATTCATTACTTTTCTTGTTCCACCTTGTACTTGTGCTAGTATAGGATAAGAATCGTTAGACGAGTTTGTTTTATCCTCTTTGTGCAATACAGAGTAAGAGACTGGCTTTAAATCCGAAGTGTAGAAATTTATATCCTTAGGTATTGTTTTATGTTCAATCTGAAATTTCTTCGCTTCCTCTATTGGGACTTGTCGACTCAGTAAATCAGGAAACGCTAAGTTCTTGCCTTCGGTGTATATAATTTTTAAGTTCTGGAATTTAGTTAGGACGACTTGATATTTGAAAAATCTGTGCGAAAGTTGTCCGCGCCTAGACCATAAAAATAGTATTGGCCTGTGATCGCAAAAGAGGTATATGGGAAATGGCGATCCTATTAAATAGAATTCATACGTTTGTAGTGCGGATATAATTCCGCATAATTCTCTATGCTGTGGGGACATTTTCTGTTCAGCTTTGTCGAATACTCTAGAGTTCGCTGATACAATTCTTTTTCTATCAGGGAATTGTTGTATAAGTATACAACCAGTGCCTAAATTAGACGAGTCAGCATGTATATGAAATGGGTAGTTCGCATTTGGAATTGCTAGTGATATATCATGTACGAACTTTTCTTTTAGTATATTGAATACTTTCTCGTGTTCTTCTTCCCATTTGAAATTTACATCGCCTCTTGTTAAATCGTACAAAGGCTTAGCATCTATATGAAAATTTATCACATAGTTCGAGTAGAATCCCATTGCTCCTAATACGCTAAGAACGTCAGTTTTTGATTCGGGAGTCTTTAAGTTTCTAATGTCGTCAATACGCGATATAACTGGAGAAAGTGTATTTTCTGATATAACGTGTCCGAGAAATTTTACTTTTCGTAAGAAGAACATTGTTTTATCCGGTGCGGCTTTTAAGTTAGCCTTTCTTAATAGAGCATGATATTCTTTTATTATATTGAACATTTCCTCTTTAGTATTAGATTGTAGTAGTGTATCGTCAATATATGTAATAGCCTTCTTTTCTTTTATAAGAGGTCCGAATGCATAGCGCATTAATTTACTAAAGAAATTGGGTAGTGGTTTTAATCCGTAGAAGCCGACTTGATAAGTATATTGTCTTCCTCCTATTATAAATCCTGTTAACTTTTGTGTTTCGGGCGTTAGCGGCACTTGATGATAAGCACAAGAAAGATCGCTGCTTGTAAAATATGATCCATTTACTCGAGTTATTAGAACTTGTAGTGGTTCTAACGGCCAACTTGAATTACTTGTGTCAGCAATAGAGTTTAGATAGCGAGCATCTATTACTAGTTTGACGTAATCCTTCTTGGGAAGGATTATGATTGGGTTAACGAACCAGCTATTCATATCGTCATGCTCATCTAGTTCTCTTATAATGCCTGCTTGTATTAACTCGTCCATCAGTAATTCGAGTTTATCCCTTAAATGGAAGGGTACTTTACTAGGTCTTTGCTTTTTGAATTCTGCATTTTTTATTAGGGGTATATTAAATTGTTGTTTAGTACGGCCAATGTCATATTTATGATGTGAATATACATCGTTGTCTGTAAGCAGTATATCTGCAAGTCGAAAGAATTCGTTCTCAGTCAAGTCGGTTTGTGTAAAATCGAATTTTTGTAGGAATTCCGTTTTATTGAAGTGAGTATTTTGTCCAGCATGTACACTTGTAGTAAATTTATCTATTAATTCTTTTACTTGATATTTTGAGCGGAATATTGGAAATTGTTCTCTTGATTTGGGTTGGCATATCTTTTTTGCCTCTTTAGAAAAGTCAGTGGCAATATCATCCTCGCTTTTACATTTCTCTACTAGTTCTCCTGCGGATAGCTCCATTATTTCGGCGATATGCTCGTCAGTGAGAGGACGATTTTCTATATTGTTTATTAACTGTAATTCTTTGCCACTAATGTATACATAAATAGTTATTCCCGTGTGCTTAAAGTGTTCTTCTAGTTCTTTAGCTATTCTTTTCCACAATCTGGGGTCTCCGCCACATGCTATCTTAGGCATAGCAATACATCTTATGCCGTCAAGCATAAGTGTTTTTTGTAGTTCACAAAATACTGAACAAGTTTTACTTGCTTCGTATGGGGGAGAGTTATAATATTCCTTCATTACAAGACTATATATAATTTGCTGACTATACTCATCTTGAAAATGTATTAGTTCGTGGTCTACCTTATTCTCCGATCCTATACTTTTAAAGTATTGTAGAATATTCCTCTTTAAGTTGGGGTATCTTTTAATAAGGGAGGCAGTAAAGCCTTTGTCTAATACTAAGTCTCTAGATATAGTATGGATAATAGGCATATTAGCGTCGAATATCGAATGTTCGTCAAAGTTAATATACCTAATACACTCAGCAGTTAGGTCAGTGGATTCGGATATAGTATTTGTAGTTGTATTTAGCATAAAACAACTATCAAGCTCTTCGCATTTATTTATAACAGAATAAGTAAATTCGTTACAGTCACGAATACTGTATTTTTGTGTATTGTTTGTAATATCACATATAGTAAATCCAATTATCCCTTTATTTAGTGTAACTTGATGATTTTTGTGGTTTTCGATGAGCAGGGGAATTTGTTTTTCGTTCTTAGTACAAATAGTATTTATAAAGCACAACTCGGTTTTTACTGTAGTCCTATTAGGTACAAAAGAAGTGCCTTTCGGAAATATATCTTGCTCACTACACTTGTGCTTGTAGAGAAATGTAGACTTAGGTGGGATATATAGAGGCTGGTGTATTATCACTGCGTTCAATTTAGAGACTTGGGGATATTCCTTTTCATTATTTAGCGAGCCATAACTAAGAACTCCTTTATCACTAGTCTTCAGTTCTACTGCTGGAATATCAAAGTATAAAGCTTTAAGAAATGTATGACAAAAATTTACTCCTAATAAATTAGAAGTTTTCTCCTCAGTAACCCATACTCTATGATTTGCTTTATATTTCCCGTCTGTATCAAAGTATGAAGTTAGTATAGTGTAGCCTATCATGCGTATTTCGGAACCGTTATAGGTTCTTGTTTTATTGCCTGAAGTCTGGATATTTATTTGTTGCCCCAATTGGTTAAGCTCAAGAAATGTTGGGTAATTTATGATAGTGCAAGTTGATCCTGGGTCGATCATGAATTCTATTTCTAAGCCACTATGTTTTTTATTGTCTCCGGTAGCAAAGTGATATAAGTTCAAGAAAATTCGGGCTTTGGGATTTGATGTGATATTCTTATTTTTCGGAGACCGTATTAGTTTAAAGGAAATAAATCTGAGATAGCGTCACAATAGTCAACATTGTTTTCTTCCTGTTGAATCCAACGAACGTTATTTTCATTTTGTGTATTATAAGACCTTGTGTCTTGTTGTAAAGTAGGCCTTGTATTACTATGGGCTTGATTTCTATTGAATTGGCTGTTTTCACGCTCATAAAATTGTTTAGCAGCATTTTCATTTTGCCGAAATGAATTTTCTCGGGGAAATCTTTGGTCATATTGCTTATTTTGGTTAAATCTATTGCCGTACTTGTAGCCGTTCTGGTTATTATAGAAAGAATTCGGGTTTTGAGCTCGGTTGTTATAACTATTATTTCTACTATTATATTGGTTGTTATTCCAAGCACCTCGTCTGTAGTTATTACTAAATGTAGGCTTGGTCTCTTTTTGCTCTAATAATTCTTTTCTTATCTTTTGTACTTCGTCGTCTAACTTCTTTTTGTTACAGGTAGAAATAGAGTGTCCGTGGTTTCTACAATACTCACAGAACCTAGTATTATTGGCTCGTCCTTTTATATTCGGGTCTCTATTGAAGTTGCTTGTATTTTGTATAGCACTTACTTCATTACTTTTTATTAAGCTTGTAAGTTCCTTAATTTGTGTCTCTAAGGACGATATTTTGTCTGAAGGTTGTTTAGCCGAATTCTCATTAAAAACTATACAAGTTAAATCTTGTGTTATCAGATGTTCTTTTAAATCGTCCCAACTTTCGTTAGGTTTCTTAATACGCCGTTCATGTGCTTTTCGCTTTAATGAGGGGGGTTGCAGTCCCCTTATAGCAAAATCAATATATTTCTGTTCTCTTTGTCTAGATTGTATTACTGCTTCTTGCGCTCGATCAGCATTAGCTACATTTGTTAAGTCTTCTGGCCAACCTTTATCAACCGCGTGCTTGACTCTATGAAAATAATTTTTTATTAATTCACCTTCTTGTCTAGAAGCATTTTCTACCTCTAACCTATGCTTAAATTTATCACGACCGTCAGTAAATCTATCAAGAAAGTCATTTTTAATATCATTTAAGACTTTAGCCTCATCGATAGTATTAAACCATTCTAAGGCTGTATCGGTTAAAAGGGACCCAAATAGAGATCTCTGTCTATTTTCATAACTCTTTTTCTTATCAGGATCAGTAGGAACAACTCCTAACGAAAATTTTACTTTTTGATCAACAGAATTCCAAAAGTCAAGAGCACTCTGACTGGGATCGTTACCTGAAAAAGTAGTTAAAGACACATTACTCAAAGAAATAGGAGCATCAGCCATTTTTATTTAAAATACTTGGACGTTTGCCAAGTCTTTATTTTATCTAAGATAAATTAAGTGTTTCTGTAAGTACCAGAGACAACTTTAGATAGTCTAAGAATTACGTCCTCTGGGTACAATTTATTTTTATTTGAGAACTTAGAAATTTTTCTAAGTTTTTTATTAAAGTCAGATAACTGACGAAAGATAGAAAATTTTAGTAATAGCTGATACAATTTTAACATATGATTTAAAACAAAGTGTTAAGTTCGACTTATTTAAGTCAGAACATAGAAATGAGACAACTTGGAAACTTTTCCTAAGTTTTTTGCCTCGCAGCAGGTTTTATTTAAGTTAAAGATTAAAGTTAGAGTCTTTAGAACATAGAATTTACTAACCTTGAGTGAGCCTCACTGGTCGCACCAATTTATACTCGCCGCTTAAATGGGAGTATACAAAGAGAGTTTAACTTTAAAGTTCTAAAGACAAAAGGAATGGAATTAAAAATTTTATTATAAAAACAGTTAAGGCGGTACAATATGAATAATGAGTTAAGCAATATCGATATCATATGTTTACTTTATCAATCTATTGAGCAAGTGTGTGGTGACAATTGAAGAGAGGAATATCAGATGGCTAACTAAATTGGAATTGAAGTGAACAAATGGTTGAAGTGAACGATACTGAATAACTGAATAACTGGTTGATATAAAAACTAGCTTCCTATATATAGTCAGCAAAGTGGGAATTAATTTCCCATATTTTTAAAAGTGGGATAAAACATCCCATATTAGTTTTTGGGATAAAAGTTCCCATTTTATTTTTGGGATAAAAGTTCCCATTTTCTCATTTTCAGTACAACATATGTCTAGACCTTAGATGCTACGGATGAATTTCCTTTAGACAAATTATTTGAAGAAAGATGTGAAAACGATGCCATTTTATTCATTTAATTTAGAGTAGCTTTGTATTAACATCTTATGATAAACTCTACCAGTAGTCATCTTTTAATGTATTTTACTATGGAGAAAATTACTTTTGTGAAAGGTCTTGTTTCATGGCTTTATTTAAGGTATTTTTGCAACAAAATTAGTTTGCTATATGTCTATTTCAGATTGACTAATTTGCTACATAAAAATACGTAATAAATGTAAATTTTTTTGCCATTATCTCTTTATTTAGTTAACTAAGCGTAGTTTTGTTGTATTGAACTCTAATGATAACTGATACCCTTGGTGAAAAATTGCATTTAAGAAAATTCTAGTTTCTCTGCAACATTTCAATTTATTTTTCCATCAATTTTACTTGTTCAATGGAATTGTATTTTCTTGATTATTCAAACTGTTTCCGTAATTGCTGTCGTGGCAAAACTTAAGTCCGATAGAATTCCACAAACTTACAAGGTGGTACGTTTTATGGGGAAAAAATTGATAGGTACGTCTTATGAAGTTCGGAAGGTAAACTTCAGCTTCAGTTTCCTCCATATATTGCCTGTTGATATCGTTAAAAATGGTTTCTTTGATGAAAGTTGTATTTTGAAAGCGAAATTTGATGTATATCTTGAGTTAAATTTGACACTCAGATTCCTTTAACTTATGTGTTAAATGGAATTTTTGCTCGTATAACCTCAGTGATTTTCTGTTTTTGCTATATTGGCAATGTTTTAGTACAATTGAATTTCAAAAATTGAAATGTGTTAGCTTTATAGTTTTTTATTATGGCGAGCTGCAGTTTTTATTCACAAGTAACTGTTGATATTTTTGTTGCGGAAAATGTTTTAAAGTTTCACAATCGATCCCCATTAAAATTTCTTCTAATTGAAGGTTTCTCAAGTTTTCTCTCACAAGTAAATAATTCGACAGCATTGAGGAAAATAATGTCAGCTTTTTCCGGAATGTACAGAAATGCAGACGCAGCCAGTTTTAAATTACGAGCGGATAGATTTAGAGGATTTGGTGTTTTCAATGAAATTTTTAGATCCTTAAAACCAAAACTGGAACCTCTTGATGATATTTTGGGAACATTTGATCATGTGCAGGAAGAACAAGAATACGCAAATTTGTGTACTCTGTCAGTGCTGAAAAGTGAAGGAACAAATAAAAAGTTTGTGCTTCCAAGAGTTGCGAGATTAAACTCCTTCGTGCAAATCAAATACTCGTTTTTTTTTCAAGGATACAGCTGAGATAAATTTGAATACCGCTGTGTGAGTTTACAAGTATTAGAACCCCATGACGAAATAACCGCTGGTTACGGAGAAAACTTTTTCAATAAAAAAGATGAATTCGAATGTAATGTTTGTGAATCCAAAATCTTATCTGATCCAACCATTAATGAATTGTCAGCCTAAACTAGCTTCGTAGATGCTGAACAATCAAAAATGTATGCATTCAAAGAAGCACTTTTTGTCGGCAGCCTTGACGAATCCGAAAAAACTGAAGCATCTACAAACTTTTCTCAACCAGTTAAAGTAAGTGGTTAACCGTGAGCTTTTCAATATAATAGATAATGCTTTTGCACGTACTGAAGGAACTGATTTCAAACTATGGCCTTTGAATAAAAGCAATTGCATTAGAATTCGATTGCTATTGAATACGGATGGTTCAGTGAATAGAAAGTCCGCGAGCGAATCTGCTTATCCTGTATGGCTTTCTCTCGCAAATTTACCTCCAATTTTAAAAACAAAGTTTGAAAACATTATTCTCGGTAGTGTGTGGTACGGTCGAGTTGAGACTCCTGGGATCATATTTTCGAATTGTTCAGAAAAGGGTATCAAACAAGTTTTGTTGTAAATTATATAAAAAAAAAACAATTTTCAACCGAACTCAAACCAATTTTACCTATTACTGATCTTGTTTGCAAAAGCAGTGTTCTAAAAATGAAAAGACACAACGATTTTAATGATGTTCCTTGGGGAAAATGCTTGGAATGCATCAACTGCAGGTGCATCGTTATCCCCACAAGAAACAAATTATGCTCAGAGAACCAGACAATCACTTTTATTGGGCGCAAACTTTTGAAAGTGCTGACATCTATTTTCGAAAATAAAAAACAGAAACAGATCATTAATATGAATCTAAAGGTATGCCAAAAAATACCCCAAAAATATTTGGGGTAATCGAAAATCAACCTCTGATCAGTTCAGTCGATACTTTGCACCAACGCGTTAAAGGTTGAGCAAAATATTTGTTAGAGTTCCTCCTTTTTGGAATTAGTGGCTCAACAATTTTTTAGAGGCAGCTACGCATCAGCTAAATTTGCCTTCTGAATTCAAATGCAGTGTTACATCACTCAGAGAAATGAAAAACTTTAAAGCCAACATACTTAAAACTTACTGGTTGTACTTGTCTGTGATTCTGTTCACAAACCTTTTGAACGGTCCATTGAAACTTCGAAATCTGAATTGTTTAGTCTTTGCAGTGAGGTGCCTTTACTAAAGTGACAACAATACCGAAAAAATCGAACTACTGCTTGATGCCTTCTCTAAAAAAATGCACTTCAAATATCCCGGAAGAAATTTTGACGCCATCAGTTTTCATCTATTAAGGCATTTAAGTTGGCAATAAAAAACTTTTGGTCCTCTCTGGACAACCTCAGCAAAATTTTTTGAGTCAGCCAACCTCTATCTTGTTTGCCCCGTAACTGGAACCATCAGCACATGTAAAATTCGTGTGCAATGATATGTCAGAGGCAAAGAAATTCGCTCAGCCCTAAAATCTGAAGACAATCTTCAAGAGATTAGCGAAATAGCTCAAAGAAAAAAATGCATTTCAAAGAGAATTATGATTTGGTAAAATCTGAGTTGGTTCAAGAATTAAGCGAAAAAGCTCCCCAATATGAATATTTTGCAGACGCTGGGGAAAATTCGAACTCTACTTAGACTCCTATTCAGGAGAAGAAAAAATAGTTCTCATGCTATTGGCGAATCAGCCGAGAAAATGGGCCGAATAATTGCTTTTGGGCAAAAAAATGGTACAGCATAAGACAAAAATTTGAGGCCCTTGTTTTGTTGATGAAAAAACTGATGACGTATTTGAAAGCAGCGTTAATGAAGTTGAAATGAATTAAATCAGGTTCAGTTATGACAGCTAATTCTTACCCTTGCTTAGTCTGAAGATTGAATATGTAATTTTATTTTGATGGGTCTGTTTGAAGCACTTTTTTAAGCAAATATGACTTAATTAGGGGATTAAATTTAGAATGGGGGTTGAGGTTAGAAGGGGTTGGAGGTTGGCGGAGGTAGAAGGGGGTGTAGGTCGGTGGAGGTCGATGTGCAAGTAAGATTATTTTTGGTGACATCGATTATTGAAAATAAAATAAAGAAGTGCCTGAATGTAAACCGAAATTTGTGCAAGGATGCGCCAAAATATTAGAGGTTATCACAAAATCAACCTCTGATCAGTCCAGTCGGTACTATGCACCAACTCGTTAACAATGTTGCAAAATATTTGTCAGAGTTCCTCCTTTTTGGAATTAATGGCTCAACAATTATTATAGAAGCAGCTATGGATCAACTAAATTTGCCGACTGAGCTCAAACGCAGTGTTAGATCACTCAGAGAAACCAAAAATTTAAAAGCCAACAAACTTTTGTTGTTGAAAAGACTGATGAGGTATTTGAAAGCAGCATTACTGAAATTGATCGGACGTTAATAAGGTTCATTTATGACAACGGTAACTTCATACCATTGCTTAATCATTTTGAGCATGACTGGCTGGCTACACTAATTTACTTGGAAAGCTGAAAAATTTGCAACCGCTTTTTAAATCGAATAGTCTTAGTCTGAAGATTTAAACGAGAATAAAAAGTTATAGCAACAATTTTGATATTTTTGTTCGCATTCATTATGACTTTATTTTGATGAGTCTGTTTGAAGCATTTCTTTAGGCCAATTTGACTTATTAAAGGATTATTTTAGAATGGAGTTTGAGAATTAGAAGGGGTTGGAGGTAGGTGGAAGTAAAAGGGGGTGGAGGTCGATGTGCGAGTCAGATTAGTTGTGGTGTAGTAGTATGTCATTATCTTTTTCCAGGTGTCTGAATTGAAGACTCAATGGTCTTCATCTGTTTTATATTTTAGATTTGATTGAAAGTTGTTTTGATTGAGTTTTCGCGAATACAGTTTTTTATAGAAATGGAAGATCTCAGTATCAATTTTTCTTTGAGTAATCATTTATTAATTGCTAAATGCGAGTCATCGTTGCTTCTTGCCATAACCCATCCAAACACTAATTTTTGACATAGTATTGTTACGTTCAATTCATTTATTCCAGAAGAGGATGAAAGAAAAGAGATAATGGTAAAACTGAAAAGAGGGGCGCCAAATCAGAAGATCGATCGTGATTGCGCTGTGTTGTTAATAAACGGCAGGTAAAAAGTTTCAAGTACTCGTATTTTGACCATGTGTCACGTGCAAAAAATCTCACTGCGCTCCACCTTGCAAGAATTCAAGTAGACAGCATTGAACCACAGAGTTGCGAGCTCTGCGAAATCAAAAAAATTATGCGTCAAATCAAAGCGCCATTATCAAAGATCTCACAATGTATTGAAACATAAAAGCGTAAGATCTGAAGTGTCAAATTCATGGTTTATCATTATTCAGTCTTCAGTGTTTAAAGTTTTAAGTTTGATTGTTACCTTGTTGTAGTTTTTTGTTACAGTTTTTTAATTTTTTTTTTATTTTGCTGGGTTATGTCAGACTACTGGTGCGTTTACTTGTAGAAATACTCATGTGAATCAGCCAGAAACAGTTACAACTATAAATAAAGAGATACAGCCGACATTGTGATGGTATTCTGGTGCAATATTTGATGTGTTGAGTCGTCCTCTGAGTAAGCGTTTTTGTAAGCAAATTTGATTTAATGGTATTCAATGATAGACATTTCCGCTCAAACAGTGAGGTAATTTTTACTGTAGTCAAAAAGAGAGACAGTCATTTTTACTGCGCTCAATTAGGGAAGCATATTTTATTAGAAAATTGCGCTCAAACAGTGAGGTAGTTTCTGCTGTGCTCAAAGAGGGAGTACAGTCAATTTTACTCTGAGCTCAATTAGTGAGGCATCTTTTTATTAGGAAAATACCTATAGGTTGGTGGAGGTGGGTGGAGGTGGAAAGGGTGAATTTTGCGGGAGGTAGAGAGAGGGGGTGGAGGTCGTTGCAGGACGAAATACATATTTGTGTGATAATTGTGCGTTGTTTTAGCAAGCGCCTCCCCTTTCCAAACGTGAGAATAAAACCTTTTCGGGCATCATATTTAAACATGCAGGATCAAGTCGCTTCCTCCTCCAACTGATCTTATTTGTGATCAAATTTGTGATCCTCCCACTGATCAATTTAAATTCTGATTAGCATTTAATATCCACAAATATCATTTTCTGGCTATGTTCAATGCCCGTCCTAATAGGGTACACAAATAGATGTTCAATGTCAGACACTTTTGACACTTTTTCTCAGCGAACAAATCTGATTACCTGAAAAAGTATTCTGTTGTTTCTTTGCCGATTTACCAACTCAACGACCTATTTGTAAGGCATCCTTGAAATAAGAACTGTTGCTTCTGCATTCCTAAATTTGAACTGAAAAAATGTAACAATGATAACAATAAAAGTTTCTGCTTCATTCTTTATTCAATAACAAAATGTGTTCAAACTCCAGCACAGCTCATTCCGTATGTTTAATATATGAACCTCAAAAAACTAAGAGTAAAAAATAGTAGCTCTCATGAAATGTTTGCTTTCTGAATAATGCTCATAGAAGCCTGGCTGCATTTGTCAAAAAAAGAATAAGTATAAAAGGTACACGACGGCGTCGGTTCGAAATTCTCCTTCAGTGAAGTAAAGAAATTTTTTAGGTAACTGTGTCTTGGGTCTTCTGGGTAACGGCGATGTGAAATTATATGTGCCAAATGATTGACTATTGATTTTACTCTTTTGCTTTCACTGGCTTTTTGTTGGCTTTTGTTTTTAACTCTGATGTGGTAGGTATTTTATTCGCTTGATCTTAATTACCACACTAGAGCTAAACCTATATTATTGTAGCGACCTTAATTGCGTGCTAGAATAAGTCTCACAATATGCTCACAATGTTCTTTGCTAATTTCCAAATCTATGTGTTATTTGCTAGAAAATAAAATTGGTTAGATACAAAGGTTAATTAGTAAATAGATAAAAATGATAGAGCACAATTGGGGGTTAATTCCTACTTGAAAATATGGTGGGGTATCTAATCTTAATCAAGAAATTGAATCCATCTTACTGCTGGATATGAATAATAATTTAACTCTATTTTTGTTAGAAAATTGGCAGACTTACAATTGCTGCAGATAGTCCCGCTTAGCGGAGAAAATAGTGGTTTCGCTCTTAGAGCAGAGAGAGGAAGAGAGAGAAGAGAATTTTTTGGTTAGATTTTTAGCGTCTTACTTTCGCGCTGGTTGAGTTTTGGTCTGATTTCCTTCAGCAGCAAAATCTAGTCTCGTGCGTGTTTATAATTGAGTCAACACGACTAAAAAATCACAAGACCTATGACTAGCTCCGAATCAATTCCTAGGTCATTCGTGGAGCCGACTACTACTCGTCTTTAGTCATATATTCGTTTCAGAATTGGTGCTGAAGAGCGGCCTGGATAGCTTCAGTATCCTTCACGTATCACGCGTATTAATAGCGGTGGTGAATCAGCCGGTATGGGCCGCTGCATAGTGTATTAAATAATACACAGCAGTATTTGGCTATGAATAATGTATTCATTCACTCAACGAAATTCACGCAGCATAGCTCTCTCTTAATATTCCGTCAGTTTAGACTAAGTCTAAAGTGTTCACAAAGTCGACGGTTAAATAATTATACTCTCTGTAGTATCGGTAATTGCGGCGGCAATTATCCAATTAGCAATACTACAGCTCACCCCGGTTTAAAGAAGAGAAAAATTGTGCTCTATCGTACAAAGTTTACATTAAGAGTATTAAAGAAACGATAATAGTGTTTACAAAAAGTTGCAAAGTAAAAAACAACATATTAAGGGAAATAATACTTTTAAAAGTTACAACTTTGCGATACTGATGAGGGTTACTAGGTATAGAATTTTAAACAAATTTGCAGTTTACATATTAGTTTACAAATAGAGACTGGATAGCAAATACACCAGTTATGAGACTAATAAGATTTAAGAACCGGTTGGTGATTAAGAGTAGAAATACTAGAATATATGCTCGTTGGAGAAGTTTACAAAAGTTAAGACTATTAAGATCAATGGACAGCAATGATACTGTGCGACAAAATTAGTAGTTTTTAAATGGAAAATTTCATGAGACACATAAACAAAGTAATAGTGAAAGAGTTGTTACAAATACAGCAAAGACGAAAATGAGTCTTAGAATATTAATGTGAAAGGAAGTTTACAAAATCAGAAATCAATGTTAATTGTTCTTTATAAATTTTAGCGCTTTCAATTCTTTTGCAAGGCTTTGATTGGCTTCAATGAGCTCATTTGACTTCTTGATTAGAGTTTTCAGCTGGGTATCTCTAATTTCTAAAGTTTTTGAACAAACGACCAGCTTTTTTCTCATTATCTCTTTCTCGTTGTTGGTTGTCTTTGCAGAGATTTGGAGAGCGCTCAGTTGGCTCTGAAGGTCTGCTAGAGCATTCTCTGACTCCCAGAGTTGTTTCCGGAATGTGGAGTTCTCAACCACTAGATCTGTGGTGGAAATTGTTTCGGCCATGTTTGTGTTTTCTGGGAAGGCTGTAAGGTTGGAAAAAGGGACGTGCATCCTACAGCCTAGCGTCTTGTGAGCCACTTCATATGACCCTTCGTTGGCATTTCGGGAGCGAAGTCTCCACAGGTTCATTGCCGGTACCAACGAAAAGTCAGGAATCACCGGTAGGGTGTCGGTGGGAACAGTGATCGTCTGGCCGGTAACTTTATTTTTGATCACTGTTTCCTCTGACAGACACCATTGGTTACAGTCCATTGTGAGGGAATAATCCAACGACTTAACGAATTTTGGATTGTTGTCTAACGGATGCATCTCTCTCATCCGTTGGTGCTCCAGCCTCTCTTCCTTCAAAGGAAAATCTCTTCCCTTGGGCAATCCGTCGTCTATGGAACTGTGAATAGGCTGAAGAGGTGCTTGATGAGAGTTGCTTTTAACTGTGGTTTGTTGATGTTGATGGGGCTCATGCTGTTGTCGGTATTGTTGTTGATGTTGGTGTTGATGTTGTTGTTTATGTTGTTGTTTGTTGAGATGACCACGTTGACGCGGATGGATTGCTCTAGGCTTCTTTGCTAAAGGTGGAAGATCAGCCATCCAGTTGGTCAATGGGTCATACTGCTCCTCTGGCAATGTGGGGGTTGCGGTCTGGTGGGATCTTTTCGACATCTTGTCAAACATAAATATAAATACACTTACAAATAAAGGTTAAAACGAAATCTAGTTGTGCTGAAAAGAAAACAATCGTACTTTTAAAGGTACCAACAAAATCATACTCTTAGAGTACAGAATTGCAATCACACATTATGTGCAGAATCAATTTTGCGAAGCTCCCACCGGGGTGGAAAGAAAGAAAAGAAAAAATCGAAGGAATTGAAATTTTGAAAACAATCTCCGTTTTAAAAATCGGAATATCCTATTAACAAAAAATTTAATTGTTTAGAAGCTTTGAATCAGATTGTGTCAGATTTAACTGACTAAATCGGGTTTCGGACCTCGTGGCTCCCCTCCGTGCGACGACCCGCGCAGCTGGGTTTTTTGTGTTGCAGTATATACCTGCTAGTGGTGAAGGGTCGTTAGATGAGGAGAAGGATGAGGACTTCTAGGAGGAGGCCAACAGAGAGGGTGACGATAAAGGAGAGAAGAAGAAGAATTGGGACGTAAATGGGGTGCATTTGCATTGTTTAACAGCTTTCCGACCAAACGTCGTGAGGGTTGATCTTCTTCAGACAAATGGGGCAATTATGTTTATCTTGGGCACAGGGTTTGCACACAAAATGTCCAAGGTCCTGGTGACATTTTATGTGCGGGTGAGTTGAGGAGGTGACACATTTCTTTAGTTGATTGCAGCAGAAGCATCGGTAGTAAAAACTAATGGATACGGTGTAAATATGGCGGAGGCAAAGGGGCAATTTGGTTGGGAAGAATGTTTGAAGAGGCTAGTTCTGCAATCAGTGCAAACTAGATGGGGGGGTTGGTCTCCGTCCGAAGGGTGCAGTTTTTTCCAGCATGATGTAATTCGTAAACAAATGGGACATTCATCACGATACTCGACAACAGGGGGGCGTGATGAATTTTGGAGGGGAAAAACTATTCGAAAGGAAAAACAATTTCCCATTTTAAAAATCTCGGGATGGATAGATAGTTTCGTTATTAAGGTTATTTGGGAGATTTGATTGACCTAATTTTAATACGAGCGACTTTTCTATTTTCAAAAAGAAATTCCAATGGGGTGAGAGGGGAGTTAGGGTTTTCATTAAATTTTGTTGGGTGTCAATATTAACATAATAAATTTCTAAGGAAGGGGAGGTATAGTTGTCAGTCTCGGTAATGGAACGTTTAATGTCAGTTATTCTGACTAAATGCTGGTTGAGGTGAAAAATCATAATTACAATAATTTATTGGATTCTGTTGAGATACTTCTAGCACATTTAGACTCGTTATCGAGGAGGTAAAAGAAATAATCCCAGTAAATTGAAGTGGGGTAGACTGAGAGGGTTGATGTTTTCTGGGTTTTCACGTTCTTCAAGTTTACTAAAATAAATGCTTGAAGGGAAGGTTCAGTTTCAATGGTTTTCACGAAGCTGCAAATCTCAACTAGTTCTTGGTTCAAAAGGAAAAACATGACTTAAAATAAAGGAATAGGATACTTAATTGTTAATTCTGCGTTAGAAAAGAAGGATAGGAATAGGGCTATTTCGAGTATTTGGGGGTGACTAATTTTTAAGGTTAGATAGTGATTTAAAATGCTGTGGGGTTGTCGAATATAAATAATAAATGAGTTATGGGTTGTGGATAATCCAAGGATAATATATTTTATGTTATTTAATTTAAGGGTAAGGGATCTATTCTGTATGTTAATCATTACCAGTTGGAGATGTCAATGGGAAGCTCGTCTAAATTTTGCTCTGAAAGCATTAAAAAAAGTTCCAATAAGGGGAAAAAGCTGGTATTTTTATTGAACCTTCGTCCCAAGAGTCTACAAAATCGAACAAAACTTCTAGAGTGGGAGTTACTTGATAGGGAAAATGGATAGTAAAGGATCGATTAATTTGATAAGGTCTTACTAAACTACCTTGGTAGTAAAAGTACATTCCAATACGTTATTCTCGTGCTGATGGAGTTCGAAGTGTTTGCAATGTACTGTAAATACGTTTGGTTCTCTAAAATGTTTAAGAAATAAAGCAAAATTAGTTAAAACGTATAAAATAGCAAATAAAATAATTAGTTCCCGAAGGGACTTTTGAAGATCGAGGTGCATTATTTTATAAAAGAAAGTGGATGTTGCTTCCTAAATCTAGTAGACCATATTCACAATCAAGTAAAAATTCCTTAAGAGTATAAAATTTTTCGTGGTCTGAATAAATTAATATGTCTACTAAGTCAGAAAATTTGGGTGCGCTAACTTTTAAATGCACTAAGTTTTCATAAGCGGGTGTAAAAGAGTAATATATATGTCCGTAAAATTCGTGAAACTTAATAAATAAACCTTTATGGTACTCGGATACAAAAAGATCATTAAAGTTTTGCATCTCAGATCATAATGCTGAAACAGTTAGGTTTAAACTAATAAGAGTTGGTGAAATGTGATTAATTAAGTATAAAAAGACAAATTGGATGACTGAATTATGGGGGAGCAATTGCATTTACTTCTTGCTCAGTAGGAACTTTAGGATAAAGATGTGGTATTTCTTGAATAGGAGGTGATACTACTTCAGGTGCAGTGAGTGGTGACAATTCAATTTGACTGTTGTCGTGATAGATGTTATTATCTGGTGTGTGCTTGAGGTATCGACTTCTGTTTGGTTCGTTGTTTGTATTGTTATCAGACTTTTCATCATTTTTAGGAGTTTGATAAATTGATGTGACAATGGAAAGTAGAAACAAATTGTACGAGGCTCCTAGTAGTGTTTTCCAAAAACCAATAGTGTTTTTCGACAGTTTTTGTATCTCGAAAGCTCTTAAAATAAAAATTACGACATCGATCAAGAACTTGATCAACATGAAACATGCAAATAAAATTCCGGCTCTTTCTATGTAATAGCCAATTTCTCCGAAAGTACTCTTAAAGTGATCAAGGAAAAATGATGGTGACAACATTGAATCTAAGTATAGTCGATTATTGAGACCTGCAGCGCGATAGATATCGCGTTGACTACTGTCTACGTGTGCATTTTGAAGCACTGTTCGAGAAATCTTTTTGAAAACTGAATTAGAAGCTGATTTATGCAAAATTGTTCTCCAAAAATCTTTCAACTGGTTTACAGTGTAGATACCTGCACGACGAGAATCATAATCAGGGATTTTCTGAATATAACCAATTTGTTGTGGAGCAAAAACAGCGGGCGGTTTAAAAGGAACTGGCGCCGGCATCAACTGATACCAAGAATTATTATTATCTAAATCAAGTTGAAACAAATTTTTGAAAGTATCTGTACAGTCTATTTCATTTGCAAATGGAAATGTTTGGCGCGTAATAGGATTAACAAACATAGTTTTTCCGTCATAAAATATCGGAATACGGTCGTAACAGCGATCAAGTACTTTAAGCGGTGAAATTTTCTTTGGACACGGATATAGAAAACCTATAACACCTTCAATTTCTAAGAACATTGAACGATTTCCAGTTAACATGTATCCGGCCAATCTATTGTTTTCGTAAGACAATGCATTGATCATTTGAATTTGAGTGCGTCTGAGCTCGCACATATTTTGTAAAATAAGGAAGTCAGTTTGTTCCAAATCTCGATAGACCTTATACATCATGAAATTAATTTTCATACGCATATGAGCATCATAATCGATAGTGTCTTTTCCAACATTTTCCAAAATTTTTTTATTATTTCCAAAATATTGGCTACCAACTAGCTCGTTTTTAGGTGTCTCGTAAAAACCGTTCACCCTTATTTTGTTGTCGGTGCCGACTTGCATTTTGTAATAATTAACACTATTTTTCGAAATTACGGTTTTTCCCGTATTCATATCAAATCCGCCTGTGAAGGAAACAAATAAATCATCAAAGTTTGTAATAAACAAAGGAGTAGGCTTTCCACAAATATAAGTTCTTTCATTATTTATCCTCAGTTTTATGTCTCGCGTGTGGTCTATTTTCATGTTGTTTTGCAAACGATAAACATCATTTTGCATGTCGTGCGTACTTATGATGTAGTATTGTGGTGGATCTGGTTCGTTTGTGAACTTTATCATTTTTGCAACTTGAGTGAAAAGTTTTGTAACAATGCAATTTTCTGGCACATCCCATGAGTAAGCGAAGGGGTCTAGTGATGTTGTTTCACAACCTCCTTCCTTGAGTTCGCATGGAAGTTTTAATCCTAATGGGGTAAAAACTGATTTTGTTTCCTGATCAACTTCGAGTTCAACTCTTTGCATTTGTGTTTCAAAGGAATAAAGTTTTACTTCTCCTGACGCAGAGCAATCTGTGTTATCTTCTAAGTGGTCGTCCTCATTTAGACCACCGTGTGTATTGGTGTTTTAAAACGTCATTTGAAATGTCTAGCTTATAAGTTCTATCGTACTCTGTTATTGCTATTTTTCCTGTTTTGTTTGCACGTCTGCATTCTTCTGGCGTTACTATGACGTCAGTTGTAAGAGAAATTTGGTCATATGCTAAAGAAGAGTGCGATAAAAATCCACAGTGCCATCTTAAAGCTTGCGATTTTACTCGACACATCACTGCCTCTACTTTTGTTCTGTACGATCTTTGATACAGTGTCACCGTTGCAGGTGCAACTTTAATATTTTCCGGTTTAATGTTGCATTGAGCTACTTGATTTAAAGCATACATTTTGCTTTCTTTCATTTTTGAACAGTCATAATGAACAACTTTTAACGTAGGGGAGATGTCATCCAACTCATTTCTAACTGAGGGTCTACAAAAAGATACAACAGTAAAGACAAACAAAACAGTTAAATATTTATAAAGGAAGTTATTGTTTTTCATAATAACTTTATTTTATTAGTGATTGACTGAGTTTTTGGTTTTTTTAGTGTCAGAAAGCTAAGAATAAGGCTGGAAGAAGTAAGAGAAAAGGTCTCGGAAGTTAATTTTCCGATGATTTGAACCTTTAAAGTAAATATATAAGATAAGATTTAAGTAAATCCCGCTTGATAGCGAGCAGTAAGTTTTTTCATTCGTCCCGAAATTCGACGATCGATTCGAGATGAACGTTGATCATCCGAGGGAGTTGGGTTTGCTTCGGGTGATTGTACACGGGTTTGGGTTCTAACAGGGCTGACTCTAATGTCAGGTGGATCTGCAAAACGAATACGTGTTTCGGGATATGGGGTAGAACTTCTAGTTCTACTACGACTACGGTTATCAGGTGTTTGTGTGTTATCTACAAACGTAGTTGAAAAACCTTCTTGAAATCCCGAATCAGGTTTTTTTATTGTGGTATTGTTATCTTCAAATGTTTTTTCATGATTATTTTCATTTTGTATGTTATCCGAATTACTTGTAAAATTGTCTACTGGGAAAAATTCAGTTTCAGTATAGGGTTGTTGAAAGGAAAATTTATTCATTGGCTTATTAAGTTTTTCAACTTGTTTATTCATTAAATTTTTGTAGAATGGTTGGAAGTTTTCATTCCTTAAACCATAGTCAACAACTAATTCTGAAATTGCGTTTTCGATTGGGAAGTACTCAATTAGATGGTTTCTATGGGCAACTTTTTTGTCAGTTTTGTTTGAAACAAGTTCTATTTCGTAATTTACATTTGTCAATTTTTTTGTTACTTCATACGGTCCTGATCTTAGTTCATGTAACTTTTTGGATTTTCCGTCCTCGAATGAGTGGTTTTCCATTAACACTAGTTGTCCTACGTCTAAAGGCTTACCTAGTTTATGTTTGTTTCTGTTTTGATGTGCTTTGGAGTTTACTTCTAGGCTTCTGTTGTATGCAGTTTTGTAAATTTGTTTGAATTGATTTTCACGAGCAAGCAATGAACTACTTAGTTTTGGTTTTAGTAGTTTATCTATTTGATCGTTGTTGCTACTTTGTTCTGAATGCTTGTGGAGTGGTAAATCTTTGCAAAATTCTGAATTACAAGTTAAATCGGAAGACCTTAATAATCCTAATTTCAGAGAAAGGGGAATTTGGGGCTTTTGGCCAAAAACGATTTCGTAGGGTGTTAATCCTGTACTAGTGTTTGCTGTTGTGTTATGAGCAAACGCGAACTTTGGTGCTAAGTCACTCCAATTACGATTAGCTTGTTCAAAAAAGATTCGGAAATGTGTGCCAAGATGTTTGTTTTGGATCTCAACTTTTCCGTTGGTCCAGGGAGAGTATGCTGATCTAGGAGCATGCGTAATTCCAAGTTCATGAGTCCAACTTGTGAACTCCTCGTTCATAAAGGCTGATCCTTTATCATACACAAGTTTTTGTGGTATACCAAAAGTAAGAAAAAATTTCTCAAGTGCTGATATTGTTTCACTTGCTGATGTTGATGAAACTGGGTAAACTTGGATGTAACGAGAAAAGGAATCAATTATTACTAGGCAATGTTTATTTCCGTTCGATGGTGGATTTATTGGACCTTTGTGATCTATATGTACCGTGTGGAAGGGGAAAGGTACAGTTTCTGTCCATTTTTCAAGTGGTGCTTCATTTAAGTCTTTGCGTTTTTGTTTATTTTTTTGACAGTCTAAACAATTCGCTATTAAGTGAGAAACCCATTTATATAAACCTGGCCAATAGAAAAAGCGTTTTATGCTTGACAATGTTTTATCTTTTCCAGAGTGTCCAGAAAGCGAATCTTGGTGAGCTAATTGAAAAATTTTTAGGAAGAGGGATAATGGTGTGCATATTTTGATGTTTTGAATATTTGGATCTTCAGTTGGTTGTTTAATACATAAAATGTTTCCAATTAGGCAAAGATTTTCAAAATTATTCAAGTACGTTTTCATGGCTTTTGATTGTCGAAATTTTACATTTTTCTCATCTTTGTTTCCTGATTCAAAAAGTTGTCTTACAGTCTGAATGACTGGGTCTTTGAATTGCTCCTGGCTGATTGCTGCTATGTTCAAGTCAATATCTTTAGCAAAACTAGATAATTTCTCGATTAGTTCTTTTCCATCTGAAATTTCGTTATTTTCACAAATTGGTTTTGCTAGTCGAACACTTGCTATTCTATCAAAACTTGATTTGCTTGCTTCAACCTCGTTCTCAAGACTCATGTCATCTATTTCTAAATCTGATAATTCAACAGAATCTAACAGAGGATCGTCTTCTGTTGTAGAAAATTTTTCAAAGTGCTCTTTTTCCTTTTCCAAATTATCATCAAATTCTAAAGACAAATCAGAGTAGTAATTTTCACTGTCGTCTTGTTCGCTTAGGATTGGCTCTTTTAGTGGGAATTTTCCGCGATAGTGATTTATTGCATTTCCTTTCAAGAAGGATTCTGATATGTCCGAAGTTGAACAAATTCGATCACTGGGTTTATAGTTTGTCTGAAAAAATTGTTCATTTTCAAAATTCAGTTTTTTAACTCCTTGAAAAGTTTGTTTTAGAATGGGGTAGCAATCATTTTTCTGTCCCTTTTCATTGTCATGCAACACGAAGTATTTTTCTTCGTTGCCTGACTCGTCGTAGAATTTAATGTCTTTCGGAATTTTTTTGTGTTTCAGTTGATACTTGTCTAAGTCTTTTATCGAGACGTTTCTACTTAGAATGTCTGGAAAGGCTAGGTTTTTGCCTTCTGTCCAAATTATTTTTAAGTTTTGGAATTGTGAAATGACAAGTTGATAGCGGAAAAATCGATGAGATAATTTTCCTCTACGTCCCCAAAGATACAGTAGGGGCTTGTGGTCTGTGTAGAGATAAACTGGATGTGGAGAACCAATTATGTAATGCTCATACGTTTGTAGAGCAGAAATTACGCCACAAAGTTCTCTAGCTGTTCTACTCATTTTTTGCTCATCTTTTGTGTAAACTCGAGAATTAAATGAAACTATCCGTTTTCCGGTAGGAAATTCTTGGACTAAGATTGAACCTACACCAATTGATGATGCATCTACATGAACATGGAAGGGATATCTGGTGTCGGGAATTGCTAAGACTGTATCTTCACTTATACGATCCTTAATTTCTTTGAACAACTTCTCGTCTTCATCTGTCCATTGAAAAGTGGTTTCAGTTTTTATAAGATCGTAAAATGGCTTACTGTCTACATGCAGATTCTTTATGTACATGCTGTAAAATCCTAAACAACCTAGGACTCGCATTACATCTCGTTTATTCTCAGGTGTCTTTAAGGCTTTGAGATCTTCAACCCTTTTCTTTACTGGTTGAATTCCGTCTTTTCCTACTACATGTCCTAAGAATTGTACTTTACGCAAAAGGAATTTTGTTTTCTCAGGTTGAGCTTTCAGTCCTGCTTTGCGTAGCAAAAGATGGTACTTTTTTATGATTGCATACATCTCTTCAACTGTCTGAGCTTGCATGATTGTGTCATCAATATAAGTTACGGCTTGTCTAGATTTTATTAAGGGTGCAAAATGGATTGTCATTATCCTACTGAAAAAGTTTGGTAGTCCGCAAAGTCCGTAAAAACCACGTTGAAACGTGTATTGTTTTGAACCTATTACGAAACTCGTCAATTGTTGTGTTTCCTCCGTTAGAGGGACTTGATTATATGCAGAACATAAATCACTTGTAGTGAAGTAGTTTCCGTTTAGTCTAGTCAATAAAGAACCTATTGGCTCTAGAGGCCATGAATACTTACTTAGGTCTGTTATTGAGTTTAGATACCTAGCGTCTATTACTAGTTTCACTATGTTTCCCTTTGGAAGGATGATAACGGGATTAATAAATGACGATCCCATTTCGGTGTCGTCTCCCATTTCTCGAATTATTCCTGCTTTACAGAGCTGATCTAGCAAAATTTCAAGTTTTTCCTGATGGTGCAATGGCACTCGTGATGGTCTCTGCTTAGTCAAGGTTGAATTTGGTAGAAGTTTTACGTGAAATTTTTGCTTTATTTTGCCAACGTCATACTTGTGCTGAGAGTAGACGTCCTTGTCTCTGGCAAGAAGTTTCATGAGATCTAGTAATTGTGCATCATTAATGTCAGATTGACTGAAGTCAAATTTTTTGAGAAACTCACGGTCTGATTTACTAAACATTTCCAGTTTTTCTGGTGGTATTTGTTGTGGTCGAATTTCACCTTCTATTGTTGCTTTTGGTTTTAAGTCTTTTAGATCTTGACTAAAATCTGTTTCTAATTCATTGTGGTCTGCAAATTCTTTTTCTTGAACCTTTTTCTGAGCTTTTTTCAACTTCTGTCTAATATCTGTTTTGTCTAATTTCGGATTTTCTAAAGTCTGAATTGGGTTTTCGACTTTTTCAGTCACATGAAAGATGTGATTGAAATCTGTTTCAGTTTCTGTTAAGACATCTAAGAACGCGACGTTATCAATCAGTGTGTACTTTTGTGTTTTTTTACAAATTTCTTCCAAAGTGTATCCTATTGAACCTTTATCTATTGTTACTTTACGATCACCAGGGTTATTTAGCATTATTGGCAACTCTTTTTCTTTTCTTACACAATAGACGTTGTATGTGTAAATACCTTTGTCCTGGAGTCGATTGTCAATTATAAATGATGTTCCTTGTTTGAAAAATTGGTTTGATGGTGTAATTGTTAGTACTCTGCTAGATTTCGGTGCTAGTTCGAAAGGTCTGTTAAGTACAACTTTTTCAAATTTACTTACAAAAGGATAACTTTTTGTTTGATATTTTGAGAGTGTGATTGAGACGTTTGGATAAATTTTTAAATTCATTTTTGGAGTTGTGAACTCGATTGATTTTGTTGCAAAATTCAAAAAGTCCATTCCTAGGATGTTTAATTCGCAACCGTTTTTCTCTGAAACCCATGTTTTGAGATCTGTGTAATATTTGCCTTCAATGTCAAATGAGATTGGGACATGAATGTAGCCTAACAATTTTAATCGTTCACCGTTGACTGCAATTGTTTTCTGTTTTGACTCAATTAGTTTAACATCAATCAGTGACTTAAGTTCTTGTAGGAAATCAAAGTTTATTAGGGAACACGTTGCTCCTGTGTCAACTAGAAACTGCGATTCGAAACCGTTATGTTTATTACTGTCTCCGACGGCGTGAATGTACAAGTTAATAAAAATGTTTGTCTTTTTATTTTTGTACGGAGACTCGTCTAGTTTAAATTAATTTCATCTTGTTGATTGTCCACAAAGAATCCATTAACTTTATTTTCTCTGAATTGAACTCTGTTTGAGTTACGATCTCTACTGTTATCTCTAGAATTCTGATTAGAACTGTTACTTCTTCTATAGTCCTGTCTTGGACTGCTTGACTCACGATACCTTGTTCGGGAATCGTTTCGATCATATTGTCGTTCCCTGGAATAGTTCCTATAGTCCTGGGGTCTACGATCGTTGGATCTGCTATTATAGCGTCGATCTCGATTCTCAAAGCTTTGTGAGCGATTTCTGAAGTTATTGTTCTCAGATCTAGGATGAGGAGAGTATTGTCTGCGGTTGTCTTGGTTGTAGTAACTGTTATGTGGTCTAGTGTCTTGTCTGTATCTGTTCTGATTTCTATCATAACTATCTTCTCTTGGACGACGTCCTCTATAGCTTTGATAGTTATCTCTGAACTTATCTCTTTGCTGTGGTTGCTGTCTGTTTTGTTCTTTAAAGTCTCTATTTGCATAGCAATATGCTATTGTGTGACCTGACTTTCTGCAACATTTACAAAATCGTGTGTGATTTTGTTTGTTTCTAGGTTCATTTGGGTTGTACGCTGCGCTGATTCTGTTATTTTTCATTAAACTTGCTAATTCTTGGAGCTGGTCTTTTATACCATCTATCTCCATTTTATTGTCTATGCTGCTAGATGCTGTACCTGTGAAATCACTACTTACTGCAAAACTTAAGTCTTTAGTGCTAACTTGATTTCTAAGTTGTTCCCATGTTGCGTTAGGTGTTTCTATCAAATATTGATGCGCTTTTTGTTTAAGTGCTGGAGGAGTTAGTCCTCTTACAAAAAATTCCATACACTTAGTTTGCCTTTGAGCATCTGTGAATGGGTCTGGCCATCCCTTTTCCACTGCTTTTGTTAGTCTGTGTACGTAACTTTTGATTAATTCATCTGGTTGTCTACGAATGTTTTCTACCTCAATTCGTTTTCTGTACTTGTCTTTCTCGTCTGTGAATCTATTTAGGAAACCTGTCCTAACATCATCCCATGGTTCCGCTGCGGGCAAAGAATCGAACCATTGGGCTGCTGGTCCTCTTAAGACTGAGCCAAATAATGCTTTTCTACGTGCGTCATATGCATTTTGTGCATCTCCTGGTCCTGGTCTAACTCCTAATGAAAACTCTATTTTTCTCTCTATTAGACTTAGAAAATCTGCTACGTCCTCACTTGGGTCTAAGCCTGTAAATTTTTCAAGAGAAATGTCTGGGTATGCTACGATGTTAGCCATTTTTGTTTTAAGGTTTTTGTTGAATTATTACTAAGTTTTTATATGAAAAAGATACTATAAACGAAAGAAGCAATATAAAAGTCTAATCAAAAGAATTTGAAGCTATGAAAAGGTCAAACAATTTTTTATAGAATTTAGAAAATATTCAGACAATTTGCTTAAACAAATGGTCCTATCTCAAAAACACTATTTGGGGTACGAAGTGCGTCTAAAATTTGGTTAAACTTTGGGTTGTTTTCCGCATGTGTTATGTAACAAGCTAGTCCTGGAATGTTATCAAAATTAATAAAAATGTACAAATATTGCTTTTTCTTATCTAATTTATAACTAGTAACTTTGCCTGTATTATGACCAAGTTTGATAGTAATATTCAATAAGTTAGCGTCAATATTCATTTAATTCAACTTTTGCTCTAATAAAGGTGTAATTTTTGACAGTATAAGTTACAAAACTAGGTACTAGAGTGAACTAGAGTTCAATATAACTATTGGGCGTGTGCAAAGCTTTCAAAGTTTTGTAAAAATCAGGATTAGAACTTGCATATGTTATAAAACTGTGTAGGCGCGGATCGTTAACAAACCTGTAATAAATAATCAGAGATTGTTTATCGTTATTTAATGTGTACTTTTTAACTTTTGCAACTTTATCGTCGTACAAAATGGTTACATTTAGGTGCTTTGTACTAATATCCATAAGCTAGGTTATAAGACAATAAAAAGAAAAAAAAGTTTTTGTTTTGTTTTTCACTTTATTTTATACAAAAATATTTGATATTAAATAATTATAGGCATTTGTTCATTCGTTGATAGCAACCATCTTCTGTTAGCCGATATTCTATCCAGAAATATTTTCCCTCGTGACTAAATTTTGGTTTTTGATTGCTTTCAGAGAAGGCTGTTGTTAGTATTGGTCTGTATACTCTGACTCAATAGGAAATGATTTGATTATTGCTATCAGACTTCATTATTAGAACACAATAAACTATTTCTTTTTGGATTATTTCTTTAATAAAGTTGGGCAATGTGGGTGAAAACATGCAAATGTTTTCAAACTTATAGAGCCTATTATCTGGCAAGGGAACTAGTTTCAGATTTTGGCTGCTTTCACTCATTTATTGGAAGCTTGTGGTTGAGCGTACATACATTGTAAATCGATGATTGAGCCACGTTTATTAAGTTTGTTGAACAAATAATCTAAGGAGGTATTTTCAGTTTTAAATATGGTTACTTGTCCGACAGTTTTTGTTCTTTTGATACGGTAGACTATTGTCACGTATGATTGTTCAACGTCGGTGACGTATTTGAGCACTCGACAGTCTGCTGAGTTATCCTTAATACTTATTTGTTTGTCTCCTATTAGGTATTCCATAAACTTTTTGCAAAAACTTAAAAATTAAATTTGTTGAAGTAAATTTGTATGCAAAATTATACGTAACCCAACAAGTACAATCGAATATATGGCTCAGAAAAACGAAGGAGAAACTTAAATATCACAAAATACCAGTAAAGGGAACGTTTACTTAGAAAGGTTGCACGAAAAGATCGTGTTATTTCCGTTAAGTTTGCCGTTTTGGTGGTTAATTTTGGACAAAACGCTATATTTCTATTAGTATATTAACTTAAAACTGGCGTTAATAGTCTTCAAAAGCTATTTCTTGTCTCTGTGTTCGAATATTTACTCATACTTCAGGATTATCGGCAAATTTCATGAAATTATTTGGAATTTTGAGACCAATTTTGGGATTTGTTCCGCTAATTTGTATTCAAAATGAGATGTTTTTCTCTTTTTGTGTTTCAATTTGGGTAATTTTTTACAAGTTCCTGGCAATTTTTGGATTACCTGGGTGAATTTTGGGTCAATTTTGGGCAAAAAGTGATAAATTTGTGTCAATTTTAATGAATTAGCGGATCAATATAGGCGAAATTTTGAAAAATTTTGGCAAATTTTGACAATCTTTTACCAAAAACGGGTGTTTTCTTAATGAAACAGGGCAAAATTGGGAAAATTTTGGCTGAATTTGACAATTTTTTGACAAATTTGGGCTAATATGTCAATAATTTGGGCCAAATCTAATAGTTTCCGGTTGTAATTATTTCAATTTTGTATTTAAAAGCAAAATTTGTGTTTAAAACTTACGAAATATAGTCAATTTCTATTTAATTTTTGGATTAAAACCGATAAATTTGCATGAATTTTGGGTAAAAATTCAAATGTTTTGGTCAAAAATGGGTAAATTTAGGAAATTTTGGGCTCTTTGGGCCTAATTTTGGGCAATTTTTAGATAAAAATTGAAAGATTTTTGCCTAAATTTGGGAATTTTAGGACTTTGTGGGCTTAAATTTACAATTTTGGAGAATAATCTGGGCTTTTTTAGGTGAATTTTAGTTAAATTTGGCACCAAAATTCAATTATTTACTCAAAACTTTGTCGAATTTAGGCAAAAACACACAATTTCTACACCAAACAGGGCTAAATTCTTCAAAAATCTGATGAAAATTAAAAGTTTTCACTTTATTCCGGACAATTCTAGTGAAAAATCGTGTATAATTGGCTGATTTTAGGAGGAATTCTCATAAATTCCTGTTAAATTAGGCAGAAAATAGGCAAAATCGGGCTAAAAATCTCATAGAACCAACTTTGTTTAACTCAAAACTATGAAATTTTTGGAAATTGGGGGGCTAAATCGAGGCGTTATAGTGACTGCTGGGGTGTTTGGTTAACAATACAACGTTATTTGTAGCTATCAGAGTGATTTATTAACTTCTAGATACATTAAAAGGTACACTATGCATGTATAATGAAGCAAAACAACGTTAAACTAGGCTTATTTGCATGTGGGTCAATTTGTTTTTGCAATACTATGGGTTTGGAGGATGATAAGTTCGACAATTTAGATGATAAATTAAAAGTTAAGATGTATAGGACACGCTAAGGTTAAGTTACGGACAATAAATGCGAGCTAGATTAATGGATATTGATGTATGATTTCGTATATAGGACTAGGGGGGATAGTACAGTTCGTTATGCTAACAGTATTAAAGATTTGGTTAAGTTGAACACAATTATTTAGTCTAAAAGTAACATTAATGTGACCGGTCTTGTCGAATTTTGTGCGGGGGGGGAGTACAAATACGTCTTTTTATGATACACAATTATGTACTCACGTGTGCGCTTAAAAAACCAACCTACAGTGTCAAAATTTGGGTCTGAGAAGCAAAGAACAGGTGCTCAAAGTTATTAAATCAGTGGACTGTTCTTTTGTGGGGAGAACCCGTCTCTTTTAGTCGGTCGTAATTGAGACGTTCAGAATCTTAGAACATCTCACACAGGTACTGGGATAGCGCGGTATGTGGCCCTACCATAGAACCTGTGTGACCTCTGGGTTTTTGGTTTGGAAAACTAGCCACAAAAAGTCCACCAGGCTCCTAAATGTGTGAGCAACCGACGTTCTTTATTCCTCGTCGCACCAGTTTTTAACTCTGATGTGGTAGGTATTTTATTCGCTTGATCTTAATTACCACACTAGAGCTAAACCTATATTATTGTAGCGACCTTAATTGCGTGCTAGAATAAGTCTCACAATATGCTCACAATGTTCTTTGCTAATTTCCAAATCTATGTGTTATTTGCTAGAAAATAAAATTGGTTAGATACAAAGGTTAATTAGTAAATAGATAAAAATGATAGAGCACAATTGGGGGTTAATTCCTACTTGAAAATATGGTGGGGTATCTAATCTTAATCAAGAAATTGAATCCATCTTACTGCTGGATATGAATAATAATTTAACTCTATTTTTGTTAGAAAATTGGCAGACTTACAATTGCTGCAGATAGTCCCGCTTAGCGGAGAAAATAGTGGTTTCGCTCTTAGAGCAGAGAGAGGAAGAGAGAGAAGAGAATTTTTTGGTTAGATTTTTAGCGTCTTACTTTCGCGCTGGTTGAGTTTTGGTCTGATTTCCTTCAGCAGCAAAATCTAGTCTCGTGCGTGTTTATAATTGAGTCAACACGACTAAAAAATCACAAGACCTATGACTAGCTCCGAATCAATTCCTAGGTCATTCGTGGAGCCGACTACTACTCGTCTTTAGTCATATATTCGTTTCAGAATTGGTGCTGAAGAGCGGCCTGGATAGCTTCAGTATCCTTCACGTATTACGCGTTTTAATAGCGGTGGTGAATCAGCCGGTATGGGCCGCTGCATAGTGTATTAAATAATACACAGCAGTATTTGGCTATGAATATTGTATTCATTCACTCAACGAAATTCACGCAGCATAGCTCTCTCTTAATATTCCGTCAGTTTAGACTAAGTCTAAAGTGTTCACAAAGTCGACGGTTAAATAATTATACTCTCTGTAGTATCGGTAATTGCGGCGGCAATTATCCAATTAGCAATACTACATTGTTACGGTTAACGAGAAAATCTCCATAGACGTAGATTGCATTATCCAGAAAGGCTAGTTCACGTTTTTCTCATTCACTTTTCAAAGGCAATCTTATTGTTCTCAGCAAATGAAATCATAAGTGAAGCAAACTATTGGGGTTCTCTTTAAATCTGCAAATATTGTGTACATTTATTTTCTCTTGAAAATTATATTTTTTAATGCGGTTTGTAATTCAGGCATTAAACTGCCAGATTCGTAAATTAGTAAAAAAAAACTGCTAAAAACCTAGTAAAAAGCGAGTTTTATATGGAAGTGTTTATTTTTTGTGGGCGTTTCATTTTTTTCTCATTTTAAGACTTTTTATTTAAATGAGCACTTTAAGTTTTAATCAGAGCACCCCTTTCATATTCCTACGGTGAAAAGAAACTGATTCCTTCTCCACAAATTTGGCGAATCAATGAAACACGATCCATTAACAGAATATAGAATTCAGACAAGATCTTTGAGAGGCATAAAATCATTTACGCAAAACAGCTAACAAAAATATTAAAAACAAATACGAGTTTAGTCTTCAATTGATCAAGCTACAAATTTTAATTCATATAGTGTAAATTAAAACAATTAAAGCCCAAACTAAAATAGTTTTGATAGTTTTATCCAACAGATGACACTCTGATGACGTCCAAAAAGTGGAGAATTTGCGCGTAGTTGGCTGTTTATTTTTGGCTCATGAAGTGAAGTTGAAAGACCTAATGATGAAAAGTTTCCTCGAACACACATATTTTGAACGTTATTGCCTAAAATATTAGCCGTGAATTTTTTTGATTTCTCAATGCAAGTTATAGCCTTTCCTCTCCATTTTTGCCCAAATCACTGCGCTTTGTTTAGAGTAAAACCAAGTGGATTGACCCAAGTGTCCTCGTGAATCTAGTTACCGAAAATTTTAAACTAAGATTTCACAAATGTTTTAGTTCTATTTAATTTCAAATATGTTTTCTCTATGTTTTGTTGAGTTTAGTTTTCAGGCCTCTGATATGCACAGTTTGGCTACAAATGCATTCGAAACTCGATCCACTACAAAATCTGCCTGCCTGTCTTCGATGGTACGAATGTAAGCCCTTCGTGTCTTTTGTTGTGTGTACTGTAGAGAAGACTTGGTTTTAGCAATGAGAGTATACAAATTGAAGCGAAGGTTTGATTAATAAAATGGGGAAATTATGAGTAGGTTGGTGGAGGTCGGTGGAGGTAGAAGTGGGTGGAGGTCGGTGGAGGTCGAAATATAATTATTTGTGATATTTGTGTGTTGTTTTAGCAAGCGAAAGGGAAATCATAAACAGGGTCAAGTCGCTTCCTCCTCCCACTGATCAAATTTGTGATACTCCCACCAATCAACTTAGATGTTAGTTTATTCAGATGGTTCTGTTTGAAATATTCAATCTGTTTGTAATCATCTTTTACCTACTTTAATCTTTTAATTAATGGATTTTTTTGGAGACAGTCATTTTTTCGGCGCTCAATTAGTGCGGCATCCTTTATTAAGAAATTACGTGTAGGTTAATGGAAGTCGGTGGAGGTTGAAGGGAGTGGAGGTCAGTGAAGGTAGAACAGGTGTGGAGGTCGGTGGAAAGCGTTGAAAATGTAAGGTAAGTGCTGAAATTGTGTACGTCAAGGCGTTGAAAATATGAAAGATAAGTGCTGAAATTGTGTACGGAAAGCGTTGAAAATATGAAAGACAGCTGCTGAAACTTTGTACGGAGAGAGCTGCAAACATGTAAGATAAGCAGTGAAAAACCTGAAAATTATGTAAGAAATGCGCTGACAAGTGGTGAAAATAGAATATTTTTTACCGGATAAGTCCTACATAATTATCCGCTTAGTGTGTTGACACGTGCTGAAATTGTGCAAGCATTTTTTTGAAAACTTAGCTCATTCAGCGAAAAATTGTAACATTTATCCGCTGAAAAATCTTTTTTCTCACCGCTTGTCAGCGCATAGTTTTCGTTGTAATTTTTTTAACATAATTTTTGCAAGACATTTTGACCCGGGAGACTATAATGTGCGTCTAGAAACTTACTCCAGAAAAAAATGTCAAGAATTTTACTCCTCTGAAAAAAATGTGTGAACCACGGTATATAGAACAAATACATTATCTCTCTAGCGTTGTCACTAAAATGATCTCAAAAAAAGGGTTCCGTTTTTGAGAAAGTTTATGAAAATTTTTCAGTCCAATTTCAGCCAGTTTTATCAAATTCTTTTAATTATTTGTCCCAATGTCAATCCATATAGCAAAGTGTTGAAATCTTGGCAAACAAGAAAAGGCAAACCTTTGGACATTTGTCACAATTGGTTGGCTTGTTCATCGATTGTGCATACAATTGAAACAATTGTTCAAAAACTCATATAGGATTTCAAAAAAAAAGAACACTAGGTTATGATTTCTAAACAAGGCTTGGTGTAGAGGCAAAAATGCCTCAACAGCAATCATAAAGTACTCGTGTGTTTAATACTAACTTTTGTTACCTTGAAATTTTGCTACCTTGAAAAAAAAATTACATAAAAATAGTTTTTTGTTATAAATCTCAACTACGACAATATTTTTACACATCGTACTACAATATTTTTAATTTGGTCGTATTCTCTACAATATTGAGATTGGTTTGTGCGCAAGTTTGTTTGAATTTAGTCAAATATATTTTGTATATTTTAAAGTTCAGAACAGAAAAATAACATTTTTTATGGAAAAGTGGTTTGTTATCAAATTCAGGAGATTCTGTCCGTTTCTTGCATGCTAACTTACAGCAAATTATTTGACAGATCTCAAAATGTTCTCTTCTGTTTCACCCCTTTGCCACGCCGCTATCGTATGTAACAATTTTTATATTAATTTGTAGAAGAGTTTTTGATAAGTTGCCATTTATGTTCCAATTCTTCATTGTTTTCTATCGAATGCTCAACTTTGTCTGAAATTAAACTCCTAACGTGATCGGCATGGAAAGAGTAACGTCCTAAAGTAAAAAGTAACGATGTTCACTATCAACTTATACCTACAATATGAGTGCCGAGGAGATTATCAACAAAGACCGAGCCCTGGCCAGTGTACAAGACGAGGGATTATGCATGTTTTTGATTCAACTGGACCAGAGAGTTGACCAATAATAGCAGGCAACCCGGAATCAACTCCGAGAAATCCTCTCAATGCTGGAGGAAATCAACGACAGACTCAGGTCCACAGAACGCTATACATCCAAGGACTGCTTGGTTATAAAGAACCCTCCATTTGACCCCTGATACCAGCGAAAAATGTTAGATAAACCACTAGACTTCCAAAACTTTTTGAAAATAAACTTAAAACCTATCATATTTTGCCACGTGCTTCTATGACAACAATTATTAAAGACCCTGTAATTAGTAAATTTGTGTACTTTTATGACAAGGATGCTATTTATGCCGCCTCTAAGAGAAAGTCAATTAAGAAGAACTCGAAAAATCCTTTGAACGGCAAAAACATATATGTGAAAGAACGTTTTTCTTTAAAAAAACTAATTTAAAAATTGACATGGATAAGCTCGGATATGTGACTGTTAGAAAAAATTGTGCTATCAATGCGCTTTGTTTAGATAATGATGGGAACACAAAATATATTGCTATTAACAACTTGGAGGACTCGAAGATTTTGCATGAGCCAGTCTCTTGCAATTCTTAACCAGTTCTTCCTAACACTAAAGCCCGTGCTAGTACCAAATTCAAACGTTTCAATGCTCTAAAAGATGATGAAAAAGCTAAGCTACGTTTAATTTTTTATCGCCTGATCAGAAAAAAGTTTTTCTTGAGAAAATTAATACTCAAACTTCCAGTAATAATGTTGTCTCAATAAACATAAAATAATTCTTGTGTCGTGTGGGTTTTTATTCTTAGACGCATTCTCCACGCGTTAAAGCAGATTCTATAAACATTTCTGTCTTTTGTTCGAAATCTGTTTTGTGACTTAAAGCAATTAATTTGCCTCTTTTAGTTTTTTCGTGTTTATGTTCACGTTTATCAAGAGCATTTCTGAGATATAAGATAGGGGTTAAGGTACAATAATGCCTTCATTCAATTTGAATGAAGGTACCAAACACAAAATAAGAGTCGATATGTTTATTTTTCTAAAATATAAATGACAGATGAGAGTCGATTTTCCTAATCTCATCCGAGAGTGATGCCTTCTCTTCACTTCTCCATTTCTTCCTACTTCCTTTTTTTCATTTTTGTTCTTTCTGATAACTGTGTAGATAACATTCTAAAAAAAGTTGGTAATAGAATAGTTTGTGATCAGAGATGACTTTCCTTCTCTGGTTACATCAAGAACTGTTTAGCGCAGATATTAAAAAACAATAAATGACACTCTGGATAACTGAAATGCAAGATCTGACATCTGAAAGAAGTAGCGTACTGCTGCATAACATAAAATCAGCATGTAATTATCTGGATGAGTTTAGAGTTGTTCTGAAAAAAAACCTGGAAAAATTGTTGCAATTGTTCTGAACGAAACATAGATAATTCGCCGGCAAGCATCTATAAGCTTGATAGTTTAAATTAACCGATAATGTGCAACTGAGCCCACAGAGGGCGGAGTTTCAGTCTCTGTAAAAGATGGGCTAAAATTTAGCTTCGTCAAAAAAGTGCCGAAGATCTTTTGCTAATATTAACCTTTCAAAATCAAACGAACCCAACAGATATCTTCAATATCACATCTCTCTATAAGCCACCACAACTGTCCCAACTGTTCCTAACACATTTATTGATCACTTAATACCTGTGGGATACTTGAGTAGGAATTATTTGTTATGTGGAGTCTTTAACATAAACATGCTTTTGCCTACGAATTAATCAACGAGTTTGAAATATTTATTGAAGTGATTTGGTGTGACGATTATGAATAATCTCTACCCCATAAGAGCTACAGGTAACACAAACTAAAAGTTGAAAATGCCCATTTCCCTATCAATGAATACAGAAAACGCTTTCAGAAGACAAAACTGGAAAAAAACTCGAGCGGAAGCACTTCAAACAGTTTTTCAACTACAATTTAAATATTGCCCATGAAGAACAAAAACAGAATTTTTACCTCATAGAATTGAACTCAGACTTTATTTCGTTCAATTCGGGTATAGAAACTACACTCGACTTTTTTCCTACCCCTCAAGTTCAAGAAAGCTAACATAAAATATAAAAACTGGATTGACAACGATGTAAAGAAAGCTACAAGTTTAAAACAACAGTTCTGGCTACGGTATATAAACGAATTAACCCTCACTAACTTTGAGAATTAGATAAAAAAGACTAGTCAAAGCTATGATAAAACATAAAAAGCAAGAGTTTTTTGAATATAAAACTCTCAATAGCTATGATAGAAACCAATATTTCTACCAAACCATAAAAAAGTAGAAGAAGGATTGCCATGAACCAGAAGTTTTTATTGATAAATACCCAACACCAGCAAAGTTCAATTCGGTTTTCGTAAAAGTCGGACAAAAACTGCAATCCAATACAAACTTTTTTCCAGCTGAAGCTGTTGCAAGTGTGATAAAGATCTCAAATACTTTTTACGTACAGCCCTTTGATGTTCAAGAAACTTTTGATTGCTTTTTGTCTTTGAAAACTAAGCGCTCTTCGGATCACTATGAAATGTGAAACTGGTTCTTGAAAATTATCAACCCAGTGGTGGTTCCTCATCTCTATATTCTATTCAACAGAAATTTGGACGAAGAAAACATTCCCTTTTTTTATAAATAGCTAAGATAATACCACTTCACAAAAATGGAATCCCGAACAAAGACACTAATTACCGACCTATTGCGCTGACTCCAGTACTGTCTAAAGTAGTTGAAAAGCTTTTAACAAGGAACATTCAAGAGTTTAAAATTTTTTTAAATTACTCAATGTTGAACAATATGGCTTCAGGTAGAAAAGAAGCACAGTTGATGCAATTTTTAAAATAGTAGAGAACATAAGATTGTCTCCGATTTTCCAGGCAACTTTCTTTGACTTAGCCAAAGCATTTCACACCGTTGACCATAAAATTTTGATCCTTAAGCTCGAAAAACCAGGCCTCCGTGGCCCAACAAACCGAATTGTTTCTTCCAACCTAACTGGTCGAAAACAATTTGTTGATGTCAATCAGTCCACATCTAGTTGTTTGCCAGTTATTTGTGGAGTACCTCAGGGGTCTGTTTTAGTACCATTTTGCTTTCTTTTTAATCTTTATTAATGACCTTTCCAGTTTGCAAACAAAAAATCAGATAGTTCTCTTCACCAACGATGTGGCTCTCAGTGGTAAACTAGGTGTTGACACAACAGAAAATTTCAAAAAATATCAAACTGGGTGGCTCGAAACAGTCTTTCACTAAATAAAACAAAAACTAAAACACTTAATTTTGGCACAACAGCAGGCGCTAATCAGGCTAAGCAGTTTGTTCCAAAAACTTAAATAGTGACTTCTGCAAAATATTTGGTTCTTGAAATAGGCCACAAGTTGAGTTTCAAGGAGCATGCAAATCAGTTGCTGAAAAAAACTACCAAAAATGTTCCGTTGTGGTATCAAATCAAAAAGTTTTTGCCTTCTTCGTCATTGGTTAAGTGCATATAATGTTTATTCAGCCAATCTATCAGTATGGAAAACTGGTGTATGGTACTGCTTATAAAAAAAGTAATGGAAAAAAATTTAAAATCAACAGAAACTGTTGATCCGGATTTTTTTTTAAAAAAAAGAAAATTTCGAATCGACACTCAAATTGCAATCAAAATACAGTATCAAATAGCTAGTGAGGGAACTTCATATCTACGAGCTTTTGAAGCTTCTGGCAGCTGTTTTAGGAGAAACACATGCCATCCAGAGGTAAATAGCTACATAAGCCCCAAAGCAGTTCACACAATTCTGATCCGGATAAAAGAAATAAACTTTTGAAAACTGAAATAAGACTTACGAAAGAAAAAAAAATCATTAAGTTTCGCGTCAGGATCTTCTGCAATATTTTAGTGAAGTATGACATAAGTGTATCAAAAACATTCTACTACTTGGCAAAAAACATTTAGACTCTTGTTTGCATGGTAATAGAGATGTCTACTTTTATGAGAATCCAGAATTACCCGCTATCTTTTGGTAACAGAAATGCTTTCAAAAAAAATCAAGGCACCTGAGAACGGACAGTAATAGTCTAATGGTGGTCTTGCAAACTGATTATAACTTACTGATTGTATGCTAATTCTGTCTTTTGATATCAGTTTGAGAACGAAGTCATTATTACTATTATTTACTCTCAGGAACTTTATGGAATTGGCGGTTTTTTTTCTCATTTCACGCACCCCTACCCTTCAGGACTCCCCGTAACTATTCTGTTTCTCCACTTTATTTAAAGAGATCTTTTTTTGTTTAATCAATGATTTCGGCTTTTTCAGCAACTTGCGTAAGGCTAGTTTCAAAAATGCCAGGAAAGTTTGACCTCATCAAGTTAGATCCAATGCATTTATAGAAAAGTTAGTCAGCAAATGTTCGCAACTATCTACATTTTCCCCCTTTTTTTCTGCTGCCAAGTTCACTGTTTTTGCAAAATTGTTTGACAATTATTACAAAAGGAACTGCTTTTTTTGTACAGTAATGTTGCATATGTGAAAGAGAACCTCACCGACGTAGATACTATATGGTAGGATTGATTGAATGAAGACAACGGGATGTGATAAACTTGCAATTGCTTACGTTTAATTATTTTGTTCAGGCCTTTATTTTTGCTTATCAAGAGAAATAATTTAAAAAATTTAAAACTTTAAGCAGATTTACACAAAATTCGACAAGCATGTTATTTCTTTCACTTTTTCAGACAAGAGTGCTTCATTTGCAAGACATATAATTCAAATAGATTTAGCGCTAAATCGAAAGTGAATCTATTTTTTCAACTTTGGAACAAATTTAACATTTCTCCCTTGAACTTTTCAAAATTTTGTGTTTGGGTTACGCAACTTATGTAATCGTTTTTGTTTGCCACTGCTATGTGATTTGAAAAAAAATGTGGGTTACTGCATTGTTCTGATAGTTTGTTTTCTTGAACTCAAAGCTTAGTCGATCTCTATGAGTTTCATGGCAGTCATTTAGCACAGTCTGATAAAATATGGTTGTCTTGCCCTCAATTTATAACCACAAAGTTACCTTGTTAAAATTTTTCCAAGAATTGTTAATCTGAGTGTCACTGAGAAACTATTCTTTAAGTGAGTTTTGATTAGTTTTTTTGATCGAAAGTGTGTGGCATCTCTAGCGCTTTAAGACCAAAGCTGTTTTGTTGTTTGTTTGTTGTTTTTTATCTTGGCTCATCAAAATTTTTACTTTTTTAAACAGTAACTGTGCTTGGGATCAAGTCAGCCAGGTGTTCTGGACCGTAGTTTTAACAACTTTGGTGATTGTGTTTTCATGGCTATGTATTTCAACAAAAAGTATTTTTTATTTGACTTACTTTGCCGCCTTTTCAGCATTTGCCTGAAATCGTTTGTTTACTAAATACCAATTTTATACAGTCTTTCTTTGAAAAAAAAACACTTAAAAAGGCTTGAATTAACACTTTTCCTTATGGCTTGAATTTTAGCAGCCATTGATGCAATTAAAACAAACAAAATGAAATGATCTTCCTTCGGTGGATAGTTTTCCTGCTGATGAAAAAAATTTCTTTGCTTTCTTCTTTGGCGGTCTTCCTGTTTAATGACTAATTAACAATTGTATTTCAGCAAGTAGTTGTCAGAAAACCAAAAAATTTTGCATGATAATTTTCATATCGATATGGGAGCAATTATGGCTAAGGCTTAAATGTTGTTCCTTTATTTCAAATCACAGAGGGAATATTTTTAGCCACTCTCAGAAAGTTTTGCTTGTTCAAACTGCATCATATCCAAAATTTTTAAGGAATGTATTTGAAACAGGAAATGCCGCACGTAAAAGCTAATAAATTATTTCAAATTGGTGAACATGAAGAGCAGAGGGAAGAGTAGGTTTTGTTTGTTTGAGAAGTTTTGAGATAGCGAAAAAGCGCATAAAAAGTTACTGTGTTAACGAGCAGCGTTTTCGACGTAGATTTTTTTGTCTTAGCTTATTTTTCTCTGATTTTTGATACCAATGATCATTTTTTGTTCCTCCGTCTGTTTTGTTTTTTGACACCAAGTTCGCAATATTAAAAAAAAATTGGAGAAACGTATAGACTTTCACCATAAATTTTCTAGTTTTTTGTAAACTTTACCATCTTTAGCCGTTTTTTCTTATGTGTATTTCAATCATTCGTTTTCAGTAATCAATTTTTTCAAGCTAACGTGGTTATAATTTTCGAATTTCGTGTGCTTAGTTGCTGACAACTTGTTTTGCCAAATTGGATATATTGTCAAATTCGATCTCTTGTTTCGGGATAATAGTGTTTTCTGCGTAAACTTAAAATTGCAAGATAACTGAGAACATATTGATTGGAAGTATGCGATGGATCAAGTCTTAATTTACTATCTTTTTCATTAGTGAAAATGATCTTAATGAACATCAAATCTCGAAACAATTCAATTTTCTGCAGCTTTCAAATTTCGATAGAAATGAAACATTTAAATGACAACTAACTTAACGGTGGTTATCAGTACAACAGATCAGCAGTTTAGGAATTTCATTTAATCAGCGTTTTTTTATTTTTCCACATGTAAAATGTTCGTTTTTATTGTGCACACTTTGGTCACGTAAGAATAAAAATAGTAGAATTGTACATTAATAAGGCTCCCGTTTGCTGCAATAATTTTGGTAGCTCATCATATCAGGACCACTCGGCACTTTTTTATTCTGAATTGATAAGTATATCTGGCCAAAAAGAGCGAGCCAAAATCAATGACACAGAGCCCTTGATCATAACTGTCGACAATGATTGCAACAGCAATGGATCAAGCATCTCCCATCGGATAGGTCGAGCACACAAAAAACAAAGTAGTCAGTTAGGGAGCCCATGCCAAAAACCTTGCCGCTGATCCCCGAATAGTTGTGATTGACAGGGATTGCATGAGCTTACAGAGAACTACAAACAACCCCTGCGCTCGGAAAGAACGGTTGTCAATTAACACAGCCAACCGCTTGACTGTTTTTTGAAGGTTGCCGATATTCCGTCAAGGCAGTCAATTGCTAGGGGATCAAAAGCCATTCCTATTTTTGCGCAGCTATGGCGTTGAAGCAATAATTATGTTCATCTGCCGCATCAAACGCGTATCTTGCCTTTGTAGCCCCATTAGTGAGAGAGTTGGATTGCAGCAGCGAAGTAACAGTTACATCAAATGCAGAAGGTTTCCGCGCTTTTCAAGTTGGTACAAAGATGTCTCGTGATTAGAGTGATTGGCTTTCTGAATAGAGGTTGTTTTTTTCCAATACTCGTGAGAGATTTGCAGATGGGCAAGCAGACACTATTCTATCTCGAATCCGGTCATGTCTTGCAGTTGCGTCTCCTCGACAGTAACACTGGATGGCATGAACCCCATAGATGTCAAGAACTTCTGCTTTACAGAATAGTAACTTACCTTCGGCGTCGTGGACAGGAACACCCAAACTGTACTTTCACTAAATCTGAACTCATTTGGTGTGATATAAAGCCCATGAGCTGGAATGGGTGGAGCAGACAACCAAGCTCCAGCATGCCGAACAGACAATGAGAGAAGTCGGGCGGATTCTCTCTCACAAGCTATTTTCTCTCTGAGACCTTGAAATTTTTCATTATCAGGAGCTTGTTGGATTGTCCTTTGCGAAATGATTGAAGTCTCCAGTGGCAATCTACTGGAATAAGGATCCTGAAAAAACTTGGCAGCCTTTTGCGTTTTCACCAGTTATTTTTGAAACAAAATCTTTAAAGGAGAGAGCACAACCAACGTATGATCCTTTATACTGGTCTTGGCATTGGCAAACACCCAACCCTATAGGGATATGGGCAGGGTTGCTTGAGTGCAGCATTTTTCTGGAAGAACATTTCAAAGATATTCTTAAGTTTTCGCGCTTTTGGGCATCAATTTTTTTGGGGAAATTAATAACTGAACTTGTAGGCGTTTGACAACGCGAAGAATACACAATTTTGGGGGAACCATTGCAGTGGATTCCTAGAACGCACTGAGGATCATCAAGAAAAACGAACTCAAAAATGATTTATTTTCACTATCCTTTCGTTAAGATTCATTCAGAAAAATTCTGGGGTTCCTAACGCAACTCCAAGAAGCTCACGGCCCGAAGTATTCTTTCGTTTTGTTCTTATATCTAGCCTGTCTAAATCTACCATGGACTACAGTTGGCACTTGTCCACCCTGTCGTGGAGACCCCGATAAGGGCCGAGCTCGCATAGAAAATTCCAAGGTCTAATACGATCGAGTGATTAGTTGTGGTGTAGTGGTATGTTATTATCTTTTTCCAGTGTCTGGATTGAAAACTCAATGGTCTTCATGTGTTTTATATATTAGATTTGATTGCATGTTGCTTTCAATGAGTTTTCGCGAATACTGGTGTTTATAGAAATGGCAGATCCCAGTATCAAATTTTCTTTTGAGTAATCGGTTATTAATTAATAAATGCGAGTCATCGTTGCTTCTTGCCATAACCCATCCAAAAACTAGTCTTTGACGTGTTATTGTTACGTTCAATTCATCTATTCCAGAAGAGGATGAAAGAAATGCGAAAATGGTAAAACTGAATTGGAAAAGAGGGAAGCCAAATCAGAAGATCGAGCGTGATTGTGCTGTGGTTGTTAATAAGCGGCAGGTGAAAAAATTCAAGTGCTCTTATTGTGACTATGTGTCACGTGCACAATATCTCACTGCGCGCCACGTTGCAAGAAATCACGAACACAGAATTGCGAGCTCTTCGAATTCAAAAGCAATTATTCGTCAAATCAATGCACCATTATCAAAGATCTCACAATGTATTGAAACATGAAAGCGTTAAATCTGGAAAATCAAGTTCATAGTTTATCCTTATTCAGTCTTCATTGTTTAAAGTTTGAAGTTTGATTGTTACCTTGTTGTAGTTTTTTGTTATTTTTTTGTTTATTGTTTACTGATTTTGCTAGGTTATGTCTGATAACTGGTGCGTTCACTTGTGGGATTAATCATGTGAATCAGCCAGAAGCAGATACAACTACAAATAAACAGATACAGCCGACATTTTTATGGTACTCTAGTGCAATAATTGATGTGTTGAATCGTCCCTCTGAGGAAGCGTTTTTGTAAGCAAATTTGATTTAAAATCTTAATCATAGCACCCCATTCAAATTCCTACGGTGAAAAGAAACTAATTCCTTCTCCACAAATTTGGAAAATCAATGAAACACTATCAATTAACAGAATATAGAATTCAGACAAGATCTTTGAGAGGCATAAAATCATTTACGCAAAACAGCTAACAAAAATATTAAAAACAAATACGAGTTTAGTCTTCAATTGATCAAGCTACAAATTTTAATTCATATAGTGTAAATTAAAACAATTAAAGCCCAAACTAAAATAGTTTTGATAGTTTTATCCAACAGATGACACTCTGATGACGTCCAAAAAGTGGAGAATTTGCGCGTAGTTGGCTGTTTATTTTTGGCTCATGAAGTGAAGTTGAAAGACCTAATGATGAAAAGTTTCCTCGAACACACATATTTTGAACGTTATTGCCTAAAATATTAGCCGTGAATTTTTTTGATTTCTATTGCAAGTTATAGCCTTTCCTCTCCATTTTTGCCCAAATCACTGCGCTTTGTTTAGAGTAAAACCAAGTGGATTGACCCAAGTGTCCTCGTGAATCTAGTTACCGAAAATTTAAAACTAAGATTTCACAAATGTTTTAGTTCTATATAATTTCAAATATGTTTTCTCTATGTTTTGTTGAGTTTAGTTTTCAGGCCTCTGATGTGCTCAGTTTGACTACAATTGCACTCGAAACTCGAAAAAATCCGCCCACCTGTGTTCGATGGTACGAATGTAAGCGCTTCGTGACTTTTGTTGTGTGTTCTGTAGAGAAGACTTGAATTTAGCAATGACAGTATACAATTTGAAGCAAAGGTTTGCTTAATGAAATAGGGAAATTATGAGTAGGTTGGTGGAGGTCGGTGGAGGTAGAAGTGGGTAGAGGTCGGTGGAGGTCGAAATATAAATTTATGTAATAGTTGTGTGTTGTTTTAGCAAGCGAAACGGAATTCATAAACAGGGTCAAGCTTCTTCCTCTCACTGATCAAATTTGTGATACTCCTATCGATCAAATTAAATGCCAGTTTATTCGAATGATTCTGTTTGAAACATTCTATCTTTTTGTAAGCTTATTTTACCTACTTTAATCCTTTAATTATTGGATTTTTTGGAGACAGTCAATTTTTCTGCGTTCATTTAGTGCGGCATCTATCATTAGGAAAATACGTGTAGGTTAGTGGAAATCGGCGGAGGCTGAAGGAGGGTGGAGGTTGGTGATGGTAGGACAGATGTTGAGGTCGGTGGAAAGCGTTGAAAATGTAGGGTAAGTGCTGAAATTGTGTACGGAAAGCGTTGAAAATATGTACGATGCTGCTGAAATTGTGTACGGAAAGAGCTGCAAACATGTACGATAAGCAGTGAAAAACCTGAGAATTATGTAAGAAATGCGCTGACAAGCGGTGAAAAAAAAATTATACCGGAAAGTCCTACATAACTATGCGCTTAGTGTGTTGACACGTGCTGAAATTGCGCAGGAAGTTTTTTGAAAATTTAGCTCACTCAGCGGATAATTGTAACATTTATCACATTCATCAAATTTTTTTTCACCGCTTGTCAGAGCATAGCTTTCGTTGTAATTCTTTTTCTTACATAATTTTCGCATTTTGACCCGGGAGACTACAATGTGCGCCTAGAAACGCACTCCAAAAAAACTGTCAAAAATTTTAATCTTCTGGAAAAAGTGTTTGAACCACGGTATATAGAACAAATACGTTATCATTCTAGCGTTGTCACTAGTATGATCTCAAAAGAAGGATTCCGTTTTTGAGAAAATTTTTGAGAAATTTTCTGTCCAATTATAGCCAATTTTATCATTTTTTAAGTCATTTGACGCCATGTCATCCATTTAGAAAATGCTGAAGTCTTGACAGACAAGAAGAGGAAAACTTTTGGACATTTGTCACAATTGGTTCGATTGTTCATTGATTGTGCATGAAATTGAAACAATTGTTCAAAAACGCATATAAGGTTTCAAAAATTAAGAACTAAGTTACGATTTCTAAGCAAGGCTTGGTGTAGCGACAAAATTACAAATTGCCTCTACAGCGATCATATTGTACTCATGTGTTTAAAACTAACCTTTGCTACCTTGATATTTGAAAAAAAAATCTAATAGAAAATAATTTTTCGGTATAAATCTATTTAATACAATATTTTTAATTTGGTCGTATTTTAACAATATTGAGGTCGGTTTACGTTCAAATTTGCTTCAATAAGTGAAAATTAGTTTGTAAATTTTAAAGTTCACAAAAGAAAACGTTAAACATTTGTTATGGAAAAGTGGTTAGTTATCAAATTCACGAGATTCTGTCTATTTCTTGCATACTAAATTACAGCAAAATATTTGACAGGTCTAAAAATTTTCTCTTATGTTTCAGCCCTTTGCTATGCAGCTAGCGTATGTAACCTTTTTCATGCTTATTTGTTTAATAGTTTCCGATAAGTGTTCATCTAGGCTCCAATTCTTCGTTGTTTTCTATCGCTTGCTAAAATTTGTCTGAAATTAAACTCCTAAAGTGATCGGCATGCTTTCAAATTTGAATTAAGCATTTATGTTGACAAAACTAACATTAAGTGTAGTTGTCTTTCAACGACGAGATGTCATTCACTGAAAAGAGAATAACAAAAAGCAATCGAGTTGAGCATTTGACCGAAGAGCGTCTGAAACTGAACACAAAATTGCTCATTTTCTGAATTTTTTTAAACAAAGGCCAGTTATTCTACAAAAATTAAAGAATAACGGTGTTCATTAACAACTTAAACCTGCAATATGAGTTCCGAGGAGATTAGCAACAAAGACGAAAACCTGGCCAGTGTACAAGACGAGGGATTATGCAAGTTTTTGTTGGAACTGGACCAGAGAGTTGGCAAAAATTAGCAGGCAACCCGGAATCAATTGCAAGAAATCCTCTCAATGCTGGGGGAAATCAATGACAGATTCGGGGCCACAGAACGCTATATATCCAAGAACTGCTTGGTTATGAAGAGCACTCCATTTGACCCCCGATACCAGCAAAAACTGTTTGATAACCCACTAGACTTCAAAAACTTTTTGAAAATAAATTTTTTGTCGGAAGACCGCCTTAAATTCTATCATTTTCTGCCTCGTACTTCTATGTCAACGATTCCTAAAGACCCTGTAATTCTTAGATTTGTGTCTTTTCATGACAAGGATACTATTTATGCCGCCTCTAAGAAAAAGTCATTTAAGAAGAACACAAAAAATCCTTTGAACGACAAAAACATTTATGTGAAAGAACGTTTACCTTTTGAAATGATATTAAAAAAAAGCCGTTGATAAGCTTGGATATGCGACTGTTAGAAAAAATTGTGCGATCAATGCGCTTTGTTTAGATAATGATAGGAACACAAAATATGTTGCTATTAACAATTTGGAGGACTTAAAGAGTTTGTGGTTTAAAAGCATGAACCCGTCTCTCGCTATCCTTAACAAGATCTTCCTAACACTAAAGATTGTGCTAATACTACATTCAAACGTTTCAATGCTCTGAAAGATGATGAAAAAGCAAAGCTACGTTTAATTTTTTTCGTCTGATCAGAAAAAAGTTTTTCTTGAAAAAATTAATACCAGCAATTAATTTCAAGTAATAATTGTGTCTCAAAAAACATAAAGTAACTCTTGTGTCATGTGAGTTGTTATTGTTAGACTCTTTCTTCATGCGTTAAAGCAGATTCTATGAATACTTTTGTCTTGTTTTCCAAATGTGTTTTGTGACTTAAAGCAATTAATTTGCCTTTTTTAATTTCTTTGTGTTTATGTTCACTTTTATCGAGAACATTTCTGAGGCATAAGATAGGGGTTAAGATACAAGAATGCATCCATTCAATTTGTGTGTTCTGTGTGTTCTGTAGAGAAGACTTGAATTTAGCAATGACAGTATACAATTTGAAGCAAAGGTTTGCTTAATGAAAAAGGTAAATTATGAGTAGGTTGGTGGAGGTCGGTGGAGTTAGAAGTGGGTAGAGGTCGGTGGAGGTCGAAATATAAATTTATGTAATAGTTGTGTGTTGTTTTAGCAAGCGAAACGGAATTCATAAACAGGGTCAAGCTCCTTCCTCTCACTGATCAAATTTGTGATACTCCCATCGATCAAATTAAATGCCAGTTTATTCGAATGATTCTGTTTGAAACATTCTATCTTTTTGTAAGCTTATTTTACCTACTTTTATCCTTTAATTATTGGATTTTTTGGAGACAGTCAATTTTTCTGCGTTCAATTAGTGCGGCATCTATCATTAGGAAAATACGTGTAGGTTAGTGGAAATCGGCGGAGGCTGAAGGAGGGTGGAGGTTGGTGATGGTAGGACAGGTGTTGAGGTCGGTGGAAAGCGTTGAAAATGTAGGGTAAGTGCTGCAATTGTGTACGGAAAGCGTTGAAAATATGTACGATGCTGCTGAAATTGTGTACGGAAAGAGCTGCAAACTTGTAGGATAAGCAGTGAAAAACCTGAGAATTATGTAAGAAATGCGCTGACAAGCGGTGAAAAAAAATTTATACCGGAAAAGTCCTACATAACTATGCGCTTAGTGTGTTGACACGTGCTGAAATTGCGCAGGAAGTTTTTTGAAAATTTAGCTCACTCAGCGGATAATTGTAACATTTATCACATTCATCAAATTTTTTTTCACCGCTTGTCAGAGCATAGCTTTCGTTGTAATTCTTTTTCTTACATAATTTTCGCATTTTGACCCGGGAGACCACAATGTGCGCCTAGAAACGCACTCCAAAAAAACTGTCAAAAATTTTAATCTTCTGGAAAAAGTGTTTGAACCACGGTATATAGAACAAATACGTTATCATTCTAGCGTTGTCACTAGTATGATCTCAAAAGAAGGATTCCGTTTTTAAAATTTTTGAGAAATTTTCTGTCCAATTATAGCCAATTTTATCATTTTTTAAGTCATTTGACGCCATGTCATCCATTTAGAAAATGCTGAAGTCTTGACAGACAAGAAGAGGAAAACTTTTGGACATTTGTCACAATTGGTTCGATTGTTCATTGATTGTGCATGAAATTGAAACAATTGTTCAAAAACGCATATAAGGTTTCAAAAATTAAGAACTAAGTTATGATTTCTAAGCAAGGCTTGGTGTAGCGACAAAATTACAAATTGCCTCTACAGCGATCATATTGTACTCATGTGTTTAAAACTAACCTTTGCTACCTTGATATTTGAAAAAAAAATCTAATAGAAAATAGTTTTTCGGTATAAATCTAGTTAATACAATATTTTTAATTTGGTCGTATTTTAACAATATTGAGGTCGGTTTACGTTCAAATTTGCTTCAATAAGTGAAAATTAGTTTGTAAATTTCAAAGTTCACAAAAGAAAACGTTAAACATTTGTTATGGAAAAGTGGTTAGTTATCAAATTCACGAGATTCTGTCTATTTCTTGCATACTAAATTACAGCAAAATATTTGACAGGTCTAAAAATTTTCTCTTATGTTTCAGCCCTTTGCTATGCAGCTAGCGTATGTAACCTTTTTCATGCTTATTTGTTTAATAGTTTCCGATAAGTGTTCATCTAGGCTCCAATTCTTCGTTGTTTTCTATCGCTTGCTAAAATTTGTCTGAAATTAAACTCCTAAAGTGATCGGCATGCTTTCAAATTTGAATTAAGCATTTATGTTGACAAAACTAACATTAAGTGTAGTTGTCTTTCAACGACGAGATGTCATTCACTGAAAAGAGAATAACAAAAAGCAATCGAGTTGAGCATTTGACCGAAGAGCGTCTGAAACTGAACACAAAATTGCTCATTTTCTGAATTTTTTTAAACAAAGGCCAATTATTCTACAAAAATTAAAGAATAACGGTGTTCATTAACAACTTAAACCTGCAATATGAGTTCCGAGGAGATTAGCAACAAAGACGAAAACCTGGCCAGTGTACAAGACGAGGGATTATGCAAGTTTTTGTTGGAACTGGACCAGAGAGTTGGCAAAAATTAGCAGGCAACCCGGAATCAATTGCAAGAAATCCTCTCAATGCTGGGGGAAATCAATGACAGATTCGGGGCCACAGGACGCTATATATCCAAGAACTGCTTGGTTATGAAGAGCACTCCATTTGACCCCCGATACCAGCAAAAACTGTTTGATAACCCACTAGACTTCAAAAACTTTTTGAAAATAAATTTTTTGTCGGAAGACCGCCTTAAATTCTATCATTTTCTGCCTCGTACTTCTATGTCAACGATTCTTAAAGACCCTGTAATTCTTAAATTTGTGTCTTTTTATGACAAGGATACTATTTATGCCGCCTCTAAGAAAAAGTCATTTAAGAAGAACACAAAAAATCCTTTGAACGACAAAAACATTTATGTGAAAGAACGTTTACTTTTTGAAATGATATTAAAAAAAAGCCGTTGATAAGCTTGGATATGCGACTGTTAGAAAAAATTGTGCGATCAATGCGCTTTGTTTAGATAATGATAGGAACACAAAATATGTTGCTATTAACAATTTGGAGGACTTAAAGAGTTTGTGGTTTAAAAGCATGAACCCGTCTCTCGCTATCCTTAACAAGATCTTCCTAACACTAAAGATTGTGCTAATACTACATTCAAACGTTTCAATGCTCTGAAAGATGATGAAAAAGCAAAGCTACGTTTAATTTTTTTCGTCTGATCAGAAAAAAGTTTTTCTTGAAAAAATTAATACCAGCAATTAATTTCAAGTAATAATTGTGTCTCAAAAAACATAAAGTAACTCTTGTGTCATGTGAGTTGTTATTGTTAGACTCTTTCTTCATGCGTTAAAGCAGATTCTATGATTACTTTTGTCTTGTTTTCCAAATGTGTTTTGTGACTTAAAGCAATTAATTTGCCTTTTTTAATTTTTTCGTGTTTATGTTCACTTTTATCGAGAACATTTCTGAGGCATAAGATAGGGGTTAAGATACAAGAATGCATCCATTCAATTTAAATGCAGGTAATGAATACAAAACAAGAGTCGATTTGTTTATTTTTCTAAAATTTAAATGACAGATGAGAGTCGACTTTCCTACTCTCATCCGAGAGTGATGCCTTCTCTTCACTCCTCCATTTCTTCCTATTTTCTTTTTTTGTTCTTTCTGTTAAATGTCTAGATAACAAACTAAACAGAAAAAGTTGGTGATAGGACAGTATGTGATCAGAGATGACTTTCCTTCTCTGGTTACATCAAGAACTGTTTAACGCAGATATTAAAAAAAAACAATAAAATGACCCTCTGGATAACTGAAATGCAAGATCTGACATCTGAAAGAAGTATTGTACTGCTGCATAAAATAAAATTAGCGAGTAAGTATCTAGATGAGTTTAGAGTTGTTATGAAAGAAAAAAACCTGGAAAAATTGTCGCAATTGTTCTGACCGAAACATATATAATTCGCCGACAAACGTCTATAAGCTTGATGATTTCAATTAACCGATAGTGTGCAACTGAGCCCACAGAGGGCGGAGTTTCAGTCACTGTAAGAGATGGGCTAAAATTTAGGTTTGTCAAAAAAAGTGCCGAAGACTTTTTGCAAATATTAGTCTTTCAAAATCAAACGAACCCAAAAGATATCTCAATATCACAACTCTCTATAAGCCACCACAAATGTCCCATAACATGTTCCTAGCAAAACTAATAAATATCTGTGGGATACCTGAGTAAGAATAATTTTTTATGTGGAGTCTTTAACATCAACATGCTTTTGCCTACGAATTAATCAACGAGTTTGAAATATTTATTGAAGTGATTTGGTCTGACGATTATGAATAATCTCTACCCCATAAGAACTACAGGTAACACAAACTGAAAGTTGAAAATGCCCACCTCCCTATCAATGAATACAGAAAACGCTTTCAGAAGACAAAAATGGAAAAAAACTCGAGCGAAAGCACTTCAAACAGTTTTTCAACTACAATTTAAATATTGCCCATGAAGAACAAAAACAGAATTTTTACCTCATAGAATTGAACTCAGACTTTATTTCGTTCAATTCGGGTATAGAAACTACACTCGACTTTTTTCCTACCCCTCAAATTCAAGAAAGCTAACATAAAATATAAAAACTGGATTGACAACGATGTAAAGAAAGCTACAAGTTTAAAACAACAGTTCTGGCTACGGTATATAAACGAATTAACCCTCGCTAACTTTGAGAATTAGATAAAAAGACTAGTCAAAGCTATGATAAAACATAAAAAGCAAGAATTCTTTGAACATAAAATTCTCAATAGCTATGAAAAAACCGAGAGTTTTTCCAGACCACAAAACAGTTGAAGAAGGATTACCATGAACCAAAAGTTCTTATCGATAAATACCCAACACCAGCAAATTTCAATTCCGTCTTCGTTAAAGTCGGACAAAAACTGCAATCCAATGCAAACCTTATTTCAGCTGAAGCTGTTGCAAATGTGATAACGATCTCAAATACTTTTACGTAAAGCCCTTTGAGGCTCAAGAAATTTTTGAGTGTATTTTGTCTTTGAAACCTAAACGCTCTTCGGATCATTATGAAATCTGAAACTGGTTCTTGAAAATTATCAATCCAGTGGTGGTTCCTCATCTCTATATTCTACTCAACAGAAATTTGGACGAAGAAAACATTCCCAATTTTTAAAAAATAGCTAAGGTAATACCACTTCACAAAATTGGAATCAGGAACAAAGACACTATTTACCGACCTATTGCACTGACTCCAGTACTTTCTAAAGTATTTGAAAAGCTTTTAGCAAGGAACATCACAAAAATTTGAAAAAAATTTAACATACTCAACGTTGAAGAATATGGTTTCAGGTAGAAAAGAAGCACAGTTGATGAAATTTTAAAAATATTAGAGAACATAAGATTGTCTCCGAACTTCCAGGCAACTTTCTTTGACTTAGCTAAAGCACTTGACACCGTAGACCATAAAATTCTGATCCTTAAGCTCGAAAAACTCAGCTTCCGTGGCCCAATAAACCGAATTCTTTCTTCCAACCTAACTGGTCGAAAACAATATGCTGAGGTCAACCAATCCACATCTATTTTTTTGCCAGTTATTTGTGGAGTACCTCTGTGGTCTGTTTTAGGACCATTTTTGTTTGTTTTTAATATACGTTAATGAACTTCCCACTTTGCAAACTAAAAATCAAATAGTTCTCTTTGCCGACGATAGGGCTCTCGGTGGTAAACTGGCTGCTGACACAGCAGGAAAATTGAAAAAATATTAAACTGGGTGGCTCGAAACAGTTATTCCCTAAATAAAAAAAAACTAAAACACTTAATTTTGACACAGAAGCAGGCGCCATTCAGTCTAAGCAGTTTGTTCCAAATACTTAAATAGTGACTTAAGCAAAATATTTGGGTATTGAAATAGACCACAAGTTGAGTTGCAAGGAACATGCAGATCAGTTGCTAAAAAACTGCCAAAAATGTTCCGTTGCTGTACTAACTCAAAAATTTTTACCTTCTTCGTCATTGTTTAGTGCATATAGTGTTTATTCAGCCATTCTATCAGTATGGAAAAGTGGTGTACGGTACTGTTTTTAAAAAAAGTAATGGACAAAATTTAAAATCAACAGAAAGTGTTGATTCGGATTACTTTCAAAAAAAGAAAAATTCGAATCGACACTCAAATTGCGATCAAAGTAGCTTCTGGCAGCTGTTTTGAGACAAACACATGCCCATCGAAAGCTTCTGGCAGCTTTTGAAGCTTCTGGCAGCTGTTTTGAGACAAACACATGAAGCTTCTGGCATCTACGAGCTTTTGAAGCTTCTGGCAGCTGTTTTGAGACAAACACATGCCCATCGAAAGCTAAATAGATACATAAGCCCCAACGAATTTCACACAATTTTGATCCGGATAAAAGAAACAAACTTTTGAAAACTAAAATAAGACTTACAAAACAAAATAAAAAATCCATTGAAGTTCGCGTCAGGATCTTCTGCAATATTTTAATGAAGTATGACATAAGTGTATGAACACTTTTCTACTACTTGGCAAAAAAAAACATTTAGACTCTTATTTGCATGGTTTTAGAGATGTCTACTTATATGACAATCCAGATTTACTCGCTATCTTTTGGTAACAGAAATGCTCTCCATAAATATCAAGACATCTGAGAACGGACAGTAATAGTCTAATGGTGGTCTTGCAAACTGATTATAACTTACTGATTGTATGTTTATTCTGTCATTTGATATCAGTCTGAGAACGAATTCATTATTATTATTATTATTTATTATTTACTCTCAAAAACTTTTTGGAATTTGCTGTTTTTTGTCATTTCACGCACCCCTACCCTTCAGGACTCTCTGTAACTGTTCTGTTTCTCCATTTTATCAAAGAGATCTTTTTTGTTTAATCGATGATTTCGGCTTTTTCAGCAACTTGCGTACGGCTGGTCTCAAAAATGCCAGGAAAGTTTTGTCCTCATCAAGTTAGTTACAATGCATTTATAGAAAGGGTAGTCAGCGAACTTTCGCAACTATCTGCATTTTTCTGCTTTTTTCTGCTGCGAAGTTGACAGTTTTTGCAAAATTTTTTTGACAATTATTACAAAAGGAACTGCTTTTTTGTACAGTAATGCTGCATATGTGAAAGAGAACCTCACTGACGTAGATACTATATGGTAGGATTGATTGAATGAAGACAACGGGATTTGATAAACTTGCAATTGCTTACGTTTAATTATTTTGTTCAGGCCTTTATTTTTGCTTATCAAGAGAAATAATTTAAAAAATTTAAAACTTTAAGCAGATTTACACAAAATTCGACAAGCATGTTATTTCTTTCACTTTTTCAGACAAGAGTGCTTCATTTGCAAGACATATAATTCAAATAGATTTAGCGCTAAATCGAAAGTGAATCTATTTTTTCAACTTTGGAACAAATTTAACATTTCTCCCTTGAACTTTTCAAAATTTTGTGTTTGGGTTACGCAACTTATGTAATCGTTTTTGTTTGCCACTGCTATGTGATTTGAAAAAAAATGTGGGTTACTGCATTGTTCTGATAGTTTGTTTTCTTGAACTCAAAGCTTAGTCGATCTCTATGAGTTTCATGGCAGTCATTTAGCACAGTCTGATAAAATATGGTTGTCTTGCCCTCAATTTATAACCACAAAGTTACCTTGTTAAAATTTTTCCAAGAATTGTTAATCTGAGTGTCACTGAGAAACTATTCTTTAAGTGAGTTTTGATTAGTTTTTTTGATCGAAAGTGTGTGGCATCTCTAGCGCTTTAAGACCAAAGCTGTTTTGTTGTTTGTTTGTTGTTTTTTATCTTGGCTCATCAAAATTTTTACTTTTTTAAACAGTAACTGTGCTTGGGATCAAGTCAGCCAGGTGTTCTGGACCGTAGTTTTAACAACTTTGGTGATTGTGTTTTCATGGCTATGTATTTCAACAAAAAGTATTTTTTATTTGACTTACTTTGCCGCCTTTTCAGCATTTGCCTGAAATCGTTTGTTTACTAAATACCAATTTTATACAGTCTTTCTTTGAAAAAAAAAACACTTAAAAAGGCTTGAATTAACACTTTTCCTTATGGCTTGAATTTTAGCAGCCATTGATGCAATTAAAACAAACAAAATGAAATGATCTTCCTTCGGTGGATAGTTTTCCTGCTGATGAAAAAAATTTCTTTGCTTTAGGTAAATTGTTGTCAAAGAATGATGCCGGCTTTCCTATTTAGTTATAAGTTAACAATTGTTTTTCAGAGCAAGTAGTTGTCAAAAAATCAAAAAAATTGGCATGATATTTTGATATCGATATTGTAACAGTTTTGGCGAAGGCTTAAAGGTTATTCCTTTATTTCAAATTACAGAGAGAATAATTTTTAGACATTCTCACAGATCTTGCTTGTTCATCCTACATCAAATCTATAATTTTTATGGAGCAGAGGGAAGAGTAGGTTTTGTTTGTTTGAGCCAAAGTTTTGAGATAGCGAAAAAAAATACGCTTGAAAAATAATTACCGTGTTAACTCGCAGTGTTTTCCATGTAGGTTTTTCGGCTTAGGAGAAATGTATTGACTTTTACAAAAAAAATTATAGTTTTTCCCAATTTTATTAACTTTAGCCGTTCTTCATTATGCGTATTCCAATCATTCGTTTTCAGCAATCAATTCCTTCAAACTAATGCAATTTTATTTTTTGATTAATGTGTGCTTAGTTGCTGACAAATTGTTTGCCAAATTGAATATGTTGTCAAATTCGATCTCTTGTTTTGGGATAATTGTGTTTTCTGCGTAAACTTCAAGTTGCAAGATAACTGAGAACACATTGATGGGACAGATCTCAATTTACTATCTTCTGCATTAGTGAAAATGATCTTAATGTACATCGAAATTCAAATCAATTCAATTTTCTGCAGTTTTCAAATTGTTTTTTCACCACTTGGGCAATTGGAATTTATTACGTTTCAGACCCTAACACATAAAAGTTTACCCGGTCAACCTTTCGGCAGAAAAATAGGCTGTGGTAAAGGCAAACAAATAAATGAGATCTTGAAAATCATTTTGTTTATTTTTATTAACTTTCTTTATTTCATCGGTTGGCTCTAAATTGGTTTATGCAGCTTGTAATTCAACAAAAAGTGCAAGTTTTTTGGCTTCATTTGGAAATTATTGTTGAAATAATTGTGCTCGAATTTATTCTGGAAACCTTAGTAATATAGAAAAACAATAACAGAAAAATATCACCAAAACTTAATTTCTTTGAGAAATTCTACAAAATGGGAAAGGAAAGAATATAAATTTGACATTGACTACCCATAAAAAACGGAGAAGAGTGATTAGATCCAATTTTCACCTCAAACAAAAAAGAGTCTGGCATCAAAATTAACCCAACATAAAAAACGGGCAGCAGTTTTGCTGAGTACATCACTAACGATTGTTTAAGTTTAGGGAGAATGCAGTATCATCTGTGAATGAAGCTTTAAAACCGACCATTTTGCATTCTTTTATGTAATTATTGTAATTTATGAAAACATTAGGAAAAAAGAGTAAGCCCTTTAAAAGCACAAAGTTGATGAGCCAAATTATTCTCAAAAACTTTCTCACGATTACCTATAGCATCTTTGACCGACTAAATTTTGTACACTGTACAATACACTGCTCTCATTGGGTTTTGAAAGGAGCGCTCTTCTACTGATGTAATGAGTGAGCTCTACCGCAGTGTCCCCCATAAAACTGTTCTGGGCCCTCTACTTCACAACATACAAAAAATGATTTGAGTGATCACAAAAACGATCAATGTTGTGTTTTTCAATGCGCAGTTGAAATATTTGTTTACACTTACAATAGACATCTTAGCCGTGTGAACAAAAACATCAAAGATTCTTTCGAAAGGTTAACCTGCTACTTCAATGGTCTCAATCTTAACACATCAAATAGACTTCACTAAATTTTACACAAATTATGCAACCAACGCATGCTTTATAAATATCGGTGGCCAAAATGTTGACAATAAAATATGTAGTGAAACAAATAGGATACAGAAACTAAATGAATTCCAAGAAGATCGAACGTTACCAACAAAAAAAATGTGTAGTGAAAATGGCGTATTGCATAAGAGCAACTTGAACAATCAAAGAGTTCCTTCACAGTATACACAAGAATTTTTATTTGTGTCATTTTCAATACAGTGCTGGCTTTTGGTTTTCATAAAGCTCTTTCTTTAAAAATTTCTTTTGAGGGACAATTAAACTGAGCAATTAAGTCTTGCTTCACCAAAGAAAAAAGGACAAATTTCATGCCTCAATGTTACAATTTAAGACTACGACTTGAATACCTTTTGAGGTTTAAAGAGGTCACTGACTTGCTGTTTTGTCAATTAGTGCTCTAGTTTTTCTAAAATTAGTGTTGCGTAAACTGCAGTATTTAAAATACGCACAAGTTTATTTCAGTTCGACGCCAAATAATCACATTGACTGTTTATGGCCAGTGCTATAGAACTTGTAATAATTTCATTGCATCCAATTCATTTAGTGAAAACCTTAAATTTCATATTGGAAAAAAAATCAGGACTCATTGTTTTAAGAAATTTCAATGTTCTGGTATCCTATGTTGTGGGAGCTTTTTCGTGGAGTGACTGTAAACTTATTGTCATCCACCTATAATACAATAAATACCTTAATTGATTTTTTCCTGTCCATTCCTTGGTAGTTAAACTTGTACATTTACCCTACACTCCAAATGACATAGTAACTATATCTGTCATTGGAATTCAATTGTTTTTCTTTAAAACTCAAAAATGCTTCTTAGAATCAAATTTATTGGTCTAGTATTGGAATTTTCTCCAATCTCTGTTTGGAAAAATTGCGGCGAAGTCTATTGAACACAACCAATGATTTAGTGTAAATAGCGTACTACTTCGATTGCTTCTCCTTTCACACGATGTAAATTCAAATGTCACGTGTGGACCAGAAAGTGTCCAAGAAATAACCCCACCAAAAAAATCCACCCAATTTTAGACGGGAAAGAATATCCCGAGCAAAAAACTGAATTTATTAGCTGAAAAAAATTGAATTCTTATTATGATTATTTGTTCAGTTGTTATAGATTCATATAACGTGCCATGGGCCGCAAGGCATTACCATAGACTGCGAGGATTGGCCAAACGCTCTAAATGCGCAAGTCTTAAACAGTCAAGTGCGCAATTTTTGGGTGTTTATTTCCTTTCCAAAAACAAATTTTTTCCGTGGGTTATATTTCTTCAAAACCCGACCACAATGGCTTTTCATTTAAGGCCGAACAACAGCCAAGAGCTCAGCGAAGATATAGCAGTGATTTCGTTATCGAAGAGTTCGCAAACTACAAATAACATTTTCAAAATTTTGCTCAGTCAGTTATTGTTTCTTATGTATCTTCTGAAAGGGCTCTGTTAAAGGATTTCTACTAGGTTTTAGCCACTTTAAGCTTTCATTAAGCGTTTATATGCCTATTCAGAGCATTGATTGAGTTAACGCCACCTTCTGCCTGTTAGTCTGCAGTAAAAACATTGTAATGGCAAATGCGTTTTCAACTTATAAGCATTGTTTTTCTTCTTGTCGATGCATTGTTTGGCGCTAGTGAAAAGGGCAGATGTACCAAAATGTTGACGTCTTACCAAGTAGACGTACCAAAACATAGAATTTTAAACGAATTACTGGGTACAAAATTTTATGCGTTCAATTGACCTAACTTTTACTAAGTCTAATTCTAGATTATATCTATTTTACCACGTGAACATGACTTGCAGGACATGGCCATGCCTCAGCAGACCGTGGGACTTGATTTGAATCTATCAAACGAACTTGAGCTGTTTTCCCCCAAAAAACTATCCACATTGTTTTTGGCTTAACGCTCTGAGCAAATTTACGTAAACATTTGTTTCCTTTATTAAAACATGGAGCATTTGTTGTAATCAGCCATTTAGAAAAGAATATTATTTTCTCAATTCTGATTGTACAACAATAAAATATCAATCATAAACCAACTAATGTTGGAAGAATTGCTCTCGAACGACATGCCGGTAGAAAAACATTTGCCATCACCGAGATTCGAACCACTGACCTCCCTATCCATAACAAGATGCATTAACCACTCGGCTATCAGGCCCTTTCGTTTGCTATGCTTTAACCGACTTCGTATTAGCATCAAGCTTTACTTCGGAGTGAGAGCAATAGAGATCACTCAAAAATGCAGAACGAAAGCGTGAAAAAGTCACTTGAGAAGTCAAAGAATGTTCTAGAAGAAAAGCTCAAAATGGTCAAGCAAAAAACTTGCATAAAAAAAGACCAACACGTTTACAATTTATGCTATGAACTTCATTGAAGAGCAATTAACGATTTGGTAGGCGCTAGTGGGCAGATGTACCAACATATCAATATATGGCAGATGTACCAACACATCAATATTTGGCAAATGTTCCAACAAATCAATATATGGCAGATGTACCAACACATAGAAATTTTTATTGTTGTCCCATCAGAATTGAGAAAATGATAATGTTTGCTGATTGCACAAATGCTCATTGTTTTAAAATAGGGTATAAATGTTAACGTAAATTTGCTCATAAGTCGTGTTAAGCCGAAAGAAATGTTTATAATTTTTGGGGGAACGTTCGGTTGTGATATATTCAAATCAAGTCTCACAGGCCCGCTGAGGCATGGCCACATGTGTTAAAATATGTATAATCCACAATTAGGTTACGTAAAATTTCTTAACTAATCAGATTCGTTGAAAATTCTATATTTTGGTATGTCTACTTGTTAAGACGTCGCTGTATTGTTTCTTCTATCGTCCCTTCAGTCATTTTTTGATATACAAACTGTATTATGCCATCTGATGCCAAAATGATTCTCGAGTTGCACCTTGTAACGAAAGTTCTACTAGAAAATTCTGACAGATTTTGTTCTCGATTTAATGCTCGTCCGTCTTTTATTTTAGAATTAATTGAGTAGTATAAAGAAAATTGTATTGAGTTGAGTGAGTAGTTGACTCTGGACTGAGTTAAGTGTCGAGTTTGTATCGGATTCTATGCTTATCTTAAAAAGATTCGTGCTCTTCTTTGATAACATGAAAATTTATCATATTTAGAAATAAAATTTTAGCTCTCCGGGCTAGCAGACTTAAGCCCTGATTTACTAGGTAATAATAATTTCAACTCGAGTCCTAAATAGCAGTAAAAACTAATAACAATTAAGCCTGGCGTCAGCTGGCCCTGCATGGGGAGCTGAAATTTTATTTAATTTTGAACTTCAAAATATAATTATATTCCGATCACTAAGGCTCAAAACTAAAGTGTGCGTGGAAAAACAGATTTGCACGCAAATTGAATTTAACATTAATCGAAAACTTTACAGATATCTAAAACAATCACGCTTAAAAAGTCAATTAATTTACCATTTGATCTCTATCTACTTGATTCATAAAGACTATACATAATAACGGCATCATGGAATAAAATGTTGAGGAGCTTCGGCGCATCACATCATCAAACAGGTCATACCAAAAGTCATTTCTAAACGGTGGCATTTGTGGAAGTTAGAGCAAACAAAATTTGGATTTATTCTGCCAATATTTGCAAAACCCAGCTCATACTGTGCTCATTTTAAAGGTTTAAAATCTGAAAGCTGATTCTGAGGACCTATTCACAATTCCATACACTTGTCTTAATTACTCGATATTTGTCCCTCGCTATTAATGGATGTCAGCAGGGCAAATTTTCCAAAATTTTTACCCCATAGTCAAAATTTATTAGAAGTCTATTTAGCATAATACATCCGTTCGTGATAGAAATGAGTGTAAACAATATTTGCGATCAAATCAAACAGGCTACGGAGACAAAAATTGGGATTGGCTTTCAGATAATTCAATTTTAATTAAGTTACAGAACAAAGAATTTATGCTCAGGTAGCACATGTCATTACAACTATAATGAGTCGAGATAATACGATTATTCCTGTTAACATAGATAAACACACAGTGTGATTCGGAGCCATTTCTTTATTCTAGACAAAAATCCAAAAGTTTACGAGAACAATAGCACGCATACAAAAATAGATTATTTGAAAACATTTTAGCACCTCCGGGGGCTGAAAATTTACTTGTCTTTGTTTTGAGAATCTTGCGACAGCTTATTTCTCTTAGAAGCTGAGGGGTCCAACTTTCCACCATCGCTAGCACTTCGTCTATGAGTCCGGTGGCCTCTGTTGGACGAGGTCTGTTTGCTAATCTTAACCCCCACTCCCCTTAAGCTCCCAGTTAATTTCTTCTCTGGTCCCTGGGAAAACCAGGACTTGTCCTTTGGCCTATATGACTCCGTCAATTTGGACGACACCTCGGGACATTTCAACAGGTGATAGATAGGAGGAAGAAACTTCTGAGAATCACTGATTGGTTCCAGGTGAAAATCCGAAGTCTGTGAGCCCTTCTTTCCTTTCTTCGTGGATAGTGGCAGAGCATTTGAGAAGTCTGCATTATGTTCAGCCATGTCCAATGTTGCAGCTTTCCTTTTATGATTGGGCGTCGATAGAAAACTTGACCCATCCCCACCAACATCGATGATTGGTTCACTTTCCGCTCTGTGGTAGTTTCCATTGAAATCTTCATTAGTGATATCATTTACAGACTGATTTGTCGAATCATAAGCGGTGTCTGGGTTCTGTCCGCTGGCAATTGCGTTGGCGCTGCTTCCCGAAACTCCTGTCGTCGTGCCATTTGTGTAACTTGAGCCAGCAGAAGCACCAGCAGCGGCAAGAATGTTCTCTTCACTCGCTTTCTTGATCAAGTTGGAGGTTTCGATCACTCCATGGGAGACAGAACTGACCATGTACACAAACTTCTTCACACTCCAGTAGCAGACGACAATTATGATTAGAATGAGGAGCACGACCGAGTTCACATTACTCAACTTGGACTCTGTATCCGCTTTTATTAGACTGTAGATGAACAAGAGCACCAGGCTGAAATATAGCATAACTTTGCACAGAACAAGATTTTCCCTATAGACTGTTCTTAACACGTTAGAATGATAACATTAAGTTAAGAAGGGAATCAGACTTTACTACAAGGAAAACACAATTTAGGCTCTGATGTTTGCTGTCCTTTAACCTGCCATAATTTTTCCCCAACCAAGAAACTATATCAAAGAAATCTTATCAATGAAAAAGAAAAATAATTTGGCTCGCATCAAATCATGCAATTTTTTAAGTTTTATTTATACCGATATCCGGATTCAGAATTAATTCAAAATTCTCTGTACTTTTGTCTGTACTAAGCAAAACACACCTGAGGAATCCTGCGGACAACAGAATCACTGTAGAGGATTTATGGATGTCCTGATTGAGCTTGGAGGGCTCGAAGGAGAAGTAGAGGTTGTACCTGTCCACGTAATGCCTCATCAGACTGTAAATGAGTCCAAATGGAGCTATGATGGGACAGATGGGTGAGTATACAATGACCACACAAGCTGCAAGTAGTTGAAACGCATAACAGTAGCCATACGGGAACTGTAGAATGGATTGTTTCTTCACATACTTTCTCTCCGCTTTTGATTTCATCAAAATCAGAAGAATTAGGTAGAACAGCATATCGGCTATTCTCAATAGCTCAGCCATCAAACCCAACATGGCAGCTGATATGATATAGTTGACGAAAAACGCCGTGTTATCAGGTCTGAATATACACGAATAGTTAATTGATTTCACGCCATTGACAAATTTCTCCACCAAATCCTGGATATTGGTCAGACCAATACTGGGAAGTACCAGAATCATGAAGAACAGGAAAATGAACACCCGTCTGTAGTTATAGAAGTTCAGCCTAGAATGAGTGCTGAAGCCTCGCACGTCGGAGATTAAAAGCACCAAGAATGGTAACAAGGCTGCTAAGATCACAAAGATCAGAGGACCCACAAACACCTTCATCAATGGAATCCGTTCTAGGTAGTCCTGCCATTTGGTTTTCGAGTTGAGTTGCTTCGTGAAACCAATAACAATAGAGGGCGTTGAAATGAAGCAGAAAAGAATAACGAATAGAATTTGGGCAATGCACCACCTGACTCGCTTGCTAACTGTGCTCAGAGACAGATTGTCCCAAATGACGTCATCGACATTTGGTGCCAATGTGACCTCCCACTGGTGCGTGTGGAGCGTTTGCTCGTAAGGCAGAAAGTTGCAAATAGTATCCGCCACCTGTATAAATAAGCAGTTCACTGCACAGACATTCGCTGAGATCAAACAGATTGAAGCTTTAAGGCGATAGGCTTTGCGGATATAATAATATTTAAAGACATTTTGAAGAGATGGACCAGTTAAAGTTTTTTCTTGTACAATTTCTGAATTTCAAAAAGCTTCGAACATCTTGCACTTCAGTTGCAAGTTGGGGGCAATGGATTTAAATAGCGCCGTAATCAATTTAAAAATGAAACAAAAGTCATTAATTCACAGAAATCAAAAATGAGCGCGAGAATTTCATCCAATCAAAATACGCTATCAAACGCTAAGCTACTTGCTATTGATGTGCATCTCTATTTATATGATCCTAGTTTGTTTTGTATGCTTGAGTAATAAAGTCCTGCTGAACGCTGCGCAGCTAGGTTACTTGCACTTAACCAACCATCGTTTACAGTTGGTGATCTCAACTCACTGACAAACAGAAATGAGTTCAGCGATACAATTGCATGTATTTCATTTGTTGCATGTATTTCAATTGCATGTATTTCATTTGTTGCTGATTTTCACTCCAATTGAGATTAGAATAATCAATCTGAGCTATCACCAGCCATTTTTTTCTGTTCTTTTTCAATTTTAAAAACTTTTTTGAGGGTGTCAATTTTTGAGGTTGTAGAGAATTTCAATAGACTAATCGCATAGTATCTAATTAATTTCCGAAAATCTAGCAAATAAATCTAGCAAATTCGATTAAAAAAGTGTTGAATCTTCAGACTCAATAAAATAACGAAAATCGAATAACGAAAAAATTCTAAGTTCAGTAATGTTTTTCGCGTTCAAGAGTTCATAGTCCAAAACTATTCATGTAACAATTTTCATGAACAGAAATTCTTAATGAGACATGACCTTTATGAGAACTCTAAGCGACGCAAAGAGAAAACCAATTTTCAAAATCAAAATTCATGAACTCGAAAAGCCAAACACATAACAGACAGATTGCCAGAAATAGCCACAGTAGCCTTGCAGATATTCAGTTTCAAAAGATCGTAAGAAATAGACAAAAAGAGATTTCTTCCTTCCATTAAATGCCGAGGTTTAAATTTGTTATTTTTTATATTTTGATAAAGAATCTGTTTAACTTGTTGCTGCTTCTACTGGCTACTCCTAAATAACCTTTAATTCGAGTGTTGACCATATCTCCTTGAATTCAATTTTAGTTTAGTCATTTTGAGAGTGAGGAAGTCATTTTTGAGAGTAAGTCAAGTAAATCACGCAAATGAACTAGAAAACTCACTCTAAATAGATTGAAAAATGACGTCACACATGTAATTGGGTCATAAATTGAATCGAAGAACGAACGAAAAGCAGATTGTTCATTTAAAAAGGTGATCAGATGTCATACGATCGAAACAAAAATCTTGACAAAAAAAATCGCTTTGCGGCTATTAAACAATCCGTTCGGCTCAAAATTGAAAATTTCACCTCATTACAATAAAATTACGATTTTTTAACGTCTAAGACACACAACACACTTATAGGGTTACTGAATCTAACCCAGGGACTCAATCGCAACTTAAAGCCATCAGCCTTTTCTTGTAGATCACGTTTCAGAAATTAAACGTCATCAAACAATTAAAAAAAACAAGAACTGACTAACGTTGGACGAATTGCTCTCGAGCGACTGACGAGTCATTCAGTTTAGAAGGCGGCACAGAATAGAGCAACTTTCATGATGCAAAAATTTCTGACTCAGGAGGGGTTCAAAAAACATAACTGACTAACATCTCGCGAGGGGTGGGATTTGGTAGTAGCCAAGTGGCATGCTTGTAGCATTTGGGGGTGGAGAAAGCGTGTGAGCTCAAGCGATGGGGGGAGGTTTGGGAGTAATCAGCGAGAGGGGCTCGAAAGTACCAGGCACATTGCCGGAATATAGCCGCCGTTGATCACCATAATCGCAATTGGGATTGGAAAAAGAGAAATGAAAGTTAATTTTAGCACAGAAATATTTCAAAAAATCGAACTCTAAATCTTTTATATCGGTTACAATCGAGAGTGATACGCTTGTCGCATAAGCTATTTGGACTGGAGTCAAGATAAATACGTTCAAATACAAACTAATCAATTTCAACTTTAAAGCAAAACTGCACTTACAGTTCACTGCCAGTGTATTAGTTGTGGTCGAGGTCACAACTACCTGTCACTGTTGCTATCAATCGTAGGACGATTGAGACATGAAGTGAAACGAAGGTTATATACATACTGCGTTCAAGTAAGTATTATATCACTGCACTATGAGTCGTCAAGTGATACACAGGTACCACATTTTCCCCTTGTTCGAGAAAGAAATTTTGGCGAAAAATTTAGGCTAATGAAGTTTATGAAGTTCGAAAGTAAATACATGATTCAAGTAAACGATACAACGTAATGTATAATAAACTAAGTATTGATGTTTTGAGTTTTGTTTATCGACAAAGTTTTTTATCAGTGGAGCTAAGAGCTTATATCCTGTTATCATCAGTCTAGTATTCATGGGGCTGTAAGAGACGTTCTACCGAGCCCGGCTTGTAGATTGCGTTCACGTTGCCTGGGCAGTGTAGTCCTGGTGTGCGTCGTGCGGTGTTGGCGCGGCAACCTCGGTCATGTTGATTCGTGTGATTGGGGTGGTTGGGATGACGCTGTGCGGAGGCGAAGCAGGGGCCTGGATAGCGGATGGTCCTAGAGGCCAGTAGGTTGCGGTGCTTGTTCTCTTTAGTCTTTTGGGAGGGGTGTCGTCGTCCGATGAGTCAGCCGAAAATTCAAGGTCCGTGGTATCGCCGTACCGAGTCGGCTGCTTTTTGTCCCTTGAGCTACGTCGTGTGGGTGTTGCAGTGCGTCCGCTGTTGGTTTGGTCAATTGCGGGGTCTCGACATTGGCAAATTCTTGGCTAAAATATGTGTCCTGGTAGTCGTCTTGTTCCTTGGCGGATTCTTGCGAGGAGGCGGTCAAATACTTTCTCTTCTTTGCAGAGTTTTTCTTAGGTGATGGCTGGTAGCACTTTTTTCGCGGATTTTTATTCGGTTGACTTTTGCAAGGTTGGACTTGTCCTTCTTGTCTGTTGTGGACACTTGGGTTTCCCACTTTCGGATGGTTCGTTGACCTAGGATTTTTGATTTCTGTTCCAGTGTGTGGGTTTCCATGCTCTGGGAGAACTTAGCGTGATGATTGCGGACAGTTTTTCTGGCCGCATAGTTGATTAAGGGAAATTGCCTTTTTTCGGCGGTTCCAAATTTAGCAACATCGGACTTGTTGAGGACTGTGTCTGGCCGCATAGTTGATTAAGGGAAATTGCCTTTTTTCGGCGGTTCCAAATTTAGCAACATCGGACTTGTTGAGGACTGTGTCCTGGTGGCCGGGAACTTTAATCGTGAGAGTGGAATTGGTAGTTTTGATGAGTGCAGTTCCTTCGGGAATGGCTTCGTAAAAACCCCTGAGTTGTTTCTTGCTCCTCGCTGCGGCTATGGTTTTGCGTGCTAATTGTGGGCGTGGGCTAATTCGCGTCTGCGGTTGTGCAAAGGTAGCTGAATGGCGCTTAACTATTTGGGGTACTTCATTTGCCGCTTGCAGCTTCCTCCGCTTGACTTGGTCATCAGTGAGGATACACTAAGATAACTAGTCATAGAACATAGTCTTTCCGGTGGCGGGGATTTAATTGATGGATAATTTGATCAGAATTAGTGTTGTCCATTACTTTATCAAAGTTTTTTTGCTCGTTAGTAGCAAGCGGTTGACTAATGGATGTGTAAATTGGCAAATGCGCGTTTGCTATCGTTCGCTGTGTGACTTTTCTATTGCGTGTGACGTCACTATTTGGTGCGCTTGTTTGTGGTTTCTTTTGGTTTCGACCGCTGCGCAAGTAATATTTGCTATCCTTTTGTGGATTGTTTGTCCTTATAACGTAGTGTTGACTAATGCCTTTGATCACTTTGGAATCGCTTGACGTTTCCATCGGTGTTTTCTTAGGCCTACCCCGTTGTCGTTCAACTTTACCGGGTGTTATTAGTTATTTGGAATCGTGGGGTGATTCCAGCGGTTTTTGTCAATTGACTTTGAAATTGTCCTGTGGGTTTAGCTCTTCATTATTTGGTTGATTAATTTGTGACTTCCTAGGTCTGCCTCTTTTCATTGTAGGTTTTTGGCAGTTTCCTGGTCCAGAGGGCTTAGTCGGCTAGTCCCATTTTTGTGCCTGCTATGTGTTCGATGTTGAAATGGAATGGGATCAGACTGTCGTACCATCTAGTTAGACGGCTTTGATGGATTTTGCTTGTTCGTTTCTTTTAGAATTGATAGTACTGCTCAGTGATCAGTTTATATGGTGAACTTGAACTGACGTCATAGAAGGTAATGCATAGAATGTTCTAATGCTCATACGACACCTAGGAGATCTAGTTCGTTTAGACTGTATTTTTCTGCTTTGCTGAGAAATCGGGAGGCGTAGGAGATTTTCTGTGTATATTTTCTGTTAGGTTCTTGATAAAGTTCTTGATGGTTTCAAATTGGGTTTGATGGTGGTCTGTCTATATGTATTTAGTATCGTTTTGAAATAAATCATTGAATCCTCGACATGAAGTTGCTAGTTTAGTTGTGAACTTTGTCAAGTGGTTAGCACTTCCTAGAAATGACTTGAGTTGTTTCTGGGACGTTGCTGGCTTTAGGTAAAGAACTGCCTGTGTCTTAGAGACAATTGGTTTTTAGACCTTTTTCATCGATTTCGTAGCCGAGCCTTGTTATCTTGTTTTTTTTTGACAAATGGCATTTGTTTAAGTTTATTGCTAAATTATCGTTATTTAGTCTGTTCAGGCAGTTGAATATTTTGTTCTTCTGGTTTTCTATACAACCTCCTTTAACAATTATTATATCGTCTAAGAAACTGAAAGTGTTTGTTAGAATGTATGTTTTGTCCATGGCTTTTTGGAACTCTACCGGCTTGTCTTTTAATCCGTAGAATCTGGTGTCGAATCGGTACGTTCCGGTGGCTTGTCCCCCTATCATATTGAAATTAAACTGTTTTGATGTTTCTTTATCTAATGGTAGTTGGCTGTACGCGTAGCGTAGTTATTGTTGAGAATAGGGTTTCACATTCGTCGGACGATTGAGTTATAGTTTGTGCAATGCTGTCCATTAGGCAGTCGATATTGTGCATCAGGTATTTGTTCTTGTGGATTGCCTTATTGATTGTTTGGAGTCCATTGCTAATTTTATCGATTTGACTTTCTTCACTATAATGAATATTGGGGAAATGAATTCGTCGCCGCATTTTTCTAACTTAGTTGTGTCCGTTGTGTTGTAAATTTCTGAGTTCTTCTACTTGCGTTTCTAGGTGTAGTGGCACTCGTCTTCCTTTTTGATGGACAAGGGTACAGTTTGTCTGAAAAAGTGGCTTAACCTTAGGGTTTATTGATCGTTCTGATCGAGTGGTAAGATTTTTGTATTTAATTGCTACTTCCTTTTTGATCGGCCTTGTTGGGGGTGTGTCGATTGAGTTAATGTTCTTACCGTCTGCAGTTGGTGAGTCCTGCTGATTGAAGTGGATGCTAAGGGGGTTGAACAGATTTCTCCCCAATATTGCTCAGTGTTTGTTGGGGACTAATATCATGTCCGCTCGTCCTGCTTTGCACCCGTTGCATTCGATTTCGCAATAGAGCGTTCCAAGGCTCTTTTTGGGGTTTCAGTGTAGCTTCATAGCTGTTTCCGGTTTGTTGTTCTGTTCCACCACGTGTTACTGTCTTTCGCCTCTGCACCTTTTGCCATCTATTTCGTCACTATGCTTGTCAAGCAGCTTAAAATAGCATGACCAAAAATTTACAGTGGCCGTGTTGTATGTGTAGTTTTCATGGTGTAGTTGCGTGCCCTGCTGTGTCCATCTTATTTACAGAGTAGTCGTCTGCAAAGAGTCGTCATAACTCGAACAAACTTCTGGGTCTAGGGAAATCATATTAATTCCGTGCGACGAATGTTCAATGCCTTGGTTACTGACTTCGTCCACAGATGTCTGGAATTGTGGTCGATTCAGGTTCGATATGCATACATTCGCGTAGTGGTTCAGTTTGTTGCATCTGCGGCACGTTTGACCTATTGCTTGGCATTTCGCCCTGTTATTTATATCCCATGGTTGTCCACAATTTCTGCAGTTATTTGTGGGGGTTCTATAGTAATTACTCCTGAGTCTATTGTTTCCCCTAGTTAGTCCACTGTGTGTTGTTGGTGTTCTGCCTAAACCGCGGCAGCATGAACTTAAGATTTCCATAACGGGCACCTCCCGGCCGATGAATGGGGTAGTTGACGAGTCTGTCGGTTGCCTTGCTTGGATAGCTAGCTGGCTTCTTATGCCTTGTTCGATGCTCACTGCTATTTCAAGAACTTTTTCTGGGGTTAGCGTCGTTTTCAATAACATGTCTATCCTGAGCGTCGTTTTCAATAACATGTCTATCCTGGTCTATCATGTTAGCAGTTAATATATCCCTCGTCTTCTAGGTGACCTAACTGAGTGTTCGGCTAGAGACCTAAGTGCTGAATGGGAATGTTCTATGGTCTTCCGTGATTTTGTTTGCGAGTTAACAGGTATCTTTCGAAGGTGACAATTCTTGGGCGGATGTCTGCTAGAGTTCAATAAGTTTTTTTAAAGTTCATTTGTCTCAACGTTTGTGCGGGAACTTTTGTGGAGTGCATTTTTCGTCCATCGATTCCGGGATTGAGGTAGATAAGTGTTCTGGCTTTCCTGTCCGCCATGTCCCAAGGCTTATCGCCGCACAAGACGCCTACTGTCTATTTGGTTGCACTCGTTTTTCCATTTGATATTGCCTGGTGATACCTCGTTAATCGTTCCCTTTCCATTGTTTGTGTCGGATTTTGGACTGGATTCTACGGGTTCGTGGGGGCGGAGGGGGGGGGGGTAAATGACTGCGGTCGGTCTCTCTAGGAGGATTTCATATAATTCGATGTTTATCTTAGCGACGAGGGCCATATTGAGCTGGCTTCTCCACTTGTTCCATGAGAATTGGTGCGTTACTGCAGGCTTTTTTACAGAATGGTTTAAGGCCTAGTGTCGAGCGTCCTTTCAAAACTGACTGAGCAATGTTATACAAAAGAGTGATACGCTAGTCGTATAAGCTATTTGGACTCGATTCAAGAACAATACGTTCAAATACAAAATATTCAGTTTCAACCTTAAAGTAGAACCGCACTTACAGTTCGCTGCCAGTCTATTAGTTGTGGTTGAGGTCACAACTACCTGTCACTGTTGCTATCAATCGTAGGACGATTGAGACATGAAGTGAAACGAAGGTTATATACATACTGCGTTTAAGTAAGTAGTAAATCACTGCACTATGACTGGTCATTTGATACAGAGGTACCACAATCTCTTTTCGTAAAAAGGCACACTTAAAAACCGCAGAACCAACCATTCAAAAAACGAAGAGAAAAAAATAAGCATCTTTAAAACAGCTTCCAATAGAAAGGAAAACAAATAACAAGACGTCAGAGTACTATTGAAGAAAAATAGTACTTACGCAATTATTATTCCAAACAACGTTAACCTCCAAAGAGCTTTAAACAATAAGTGTAGTCAGCAAAAACCAACTTTGAAAAAACCACTGAAGACGAGTAAAAGAAAAAAATAAATGACATTTGCAAAAAACGATTTTACAATGTCATTAAAAACAACTGGCATAATGGTCAAAGAAACACGGATCTTAAAACTTGAACTCTTCAATATCTATTGAATTATCTATCAATAGAAAGATTATATCAACATAAACAATAATAAATGTAGTAACAAATGCAGGCAATAATCAACAGTTCAAAAATTTTCCAAAAAATGTCAAGTCCAATTCAATTATTGACAATACACATAAAAAAACAAACATACTCAATTAAAACAAGTTCGAGAACAAATTACACCTGTAATTAATGAGACTGACCGAAAAGACGACAAAAACCGGTCATACTATTTAAAAAAATACATTTTTTGAACGCAAGTTTAGTCAAATTTGTTAAAAACAGCACTTTTGAATTGAAAAACCTAAACAACCTCAAAAAAGCGTTATCAATGAGAAAATGAGACCTATCATTGGTTAGATGAAGTGGCAGACTCAAAGAAAACAAAAAAGTGGCAAAATAAGAGAAAAAAATTGATTAAAATGGAACCTCTAAATTGATTAAAATGGAACTCATAAGAGAGCCACTTAGAGCTGTTTAAAATGTGACCAATTGAGAACGAAAAGACTAAATTAATGGAAAAAACCAACAATATAGCTCAAATTTTTCCGAAAACAGTTAGCGACTGCTACCTGTCATTGATCAGACTAAACTACAAAACAGAAACAGGGAAATTCTAAAAAATCACAATATTCCAGTAGCTACTCCAGCGTGGCTAAAGTCACCACTCCAATTCGAGGTCTTGCTGAGGAAAAGTAAAAAAAAGACAGGAAAAAGATAATAGTCGAGGAAAAGAAAAAAAATGATGAACGAAGTCAAAATATAATAATCGTTACAAAATTCTCGGACAGAATTATCCAGAAAATGCTAACACGCTACTTCCCAACCGTAATTTTGAAAAACAGCAACCTTTAATTTTCTTCTAAAGCATTCAATCACCCGACAGCTGAGAGAATTAATTAAATAAGCAAAGAAAGAACTAAAAAAACCTGAGAATTGGAAATTTGTGTAATTTCATAGAAAATTTCATCTTCTAGTCTTAAGTGGCATATATTAGGCAACTGACAGAGTTTGATAAAAATAAGGATCAACCAAGAAAACTAGAGCAGGGAGCAAAAAATGAGAAATATGCAAACAACTTAGAAAAACAGACAAAAAGGCAAAAATTTTCTTAGAAATTACTACGTTATCTGGAAAACAACTCCAAATTTTATTTCATTTCGTAGTTGGTCATATTCTTGTTCCCTAATTACAGACTAGAGTGGATAATATCAACAGCAATAAGCTCTAGACGTGATAACGATGACTTCTAAGAACAAATTCTAAGTAATTGGTATCTAAAATGAAGCTTTATGGTTTATCCCGTTTCTAAATTTGATTTCTCTTATTCTCATTCTGTGCAATTTAGAATTCTTTGCTGAAAACTGCTGCTAAGGAAAACAACTGCTGTTTGGGAAACCACTTGGAGCATAACGACCGAAGAATAAAATTAACCGAGAAAAGTCAAGCACATTTCTTGAAAAATGTCGAAAATGAGGTAAAACAAAACAATTTTTTTTTAACTCGACGCAGTAAAAAATAGGGGCTGAGAAAAAAAATCCACAGAGAACATGAGGGTGACTATTAATTAATTTAAAAGGAAACAAGAACATCTAGAGCAACTTATTTTTCCACAAAACTCCCCAAATGCTATAAAGATTAGGACACATGAACTTTTCAAAACGCCTCGACTTGGAAAAATAGCTACAGTGAGTTTAAAAGTCTATTTTTTGCTTTGGACAGTTGCAAGCTAATTCCAACGCACTGCATCCTGGTAAGAAAGCTGAGACCAACGCCTTTACCTAAAAAAATTGCATTTCAAACAAAACTGCTTTCTAAAAGCGCCATTGATCAAAAAACTCGTTCGCTAAATTTTTTGAATTAAGAAATAGGAGCGCAATAATAGCTGGCCGAGAAGATGGAGGCGGCTAAAAACAATGAGTGAAATTCTTTGTGTCACAAAAAAGAATAACGAAACTATATTTTTAAAATTTAAAAACATAGCCGGCAGATTGCCGGAATAGCTGCGAAAGAATCGACCTGCGTGCCATATAATAGAGATAGAAACAGATACAGATCTAAATTGAAAAAAAAATCGACGCCGCTCAAAAAACTAGGTAACAAACATTCAGCGATAAATTAATAAAGCTTGCTAAATTTCATTCCGTAGAAGCCTCTTATTAGGGACCTTTACTGCACAAATGAGTTCCTTTGACCATAAACAAATTCAAACTAAACTTAAGTTCAAAAGTCATTTTATTGAGTGAGGTAAGTCACGTATGATCAAAATCTAATCACGCAAATAACCTAAAAACGTTTGCTAAAGCGAGTGAGAAATGACGTCACGCGCGCAAATGCCGTTAGTGAGAGGAAGAAGTCACTCAGAAAACTTGACTTTTTCAGCTTTGCTGTGTGAACAAATGTAAAACGAAAAAAGAGCGTCAGACGACGAAACAAAAATACATAGCAGGACACGTCCTGACGTACAATTCAAAGAATTTTCATTGCCTAAACAAAAAAACTAGACCTAGAAAGGACTATGAATGGATTGGGAAAACCATTTAGAAAAAAATCCTATCCGAAAAATCGAAAAAACAGAAAAAATCAAAGCGAAATTGCGGCATGTGAACAAAAAAACCACTAGCGAGAAAGCGAATTTTTGTTCAAACACCGTTTTCTCACTTTACTTTAAATTTAGAGCGAAAAAATTCACGCCGCAAAACCACTCGCTTTTTCACTCCACTTCCTGTTTCGGCGTGACAATTTGACTTCAAAAATCATGAAAATGTGTGAACAGATCTTAAAAAAAAGACAGCGCCCCAATACGATTCAAATTCTTTGAATTGTAAAAAACCAAGAGCACCGCAATATAGCTACGCTCAGCTTACAGCTTCGCAGCTATAAAAATAATCTATAGCGTAATTAACTTCATTTAAAAAAAGTATCTCATATAAAAAATATTTCATAAAAAATATCTATAGCTTAATTACCTTCAAGAGCAAAACAAAATTTTCTTGGGAAAAGTAGCAGATTAAAGCTTCAGCAACCTACCTTGATTCTTTTTTTTGACTACTTGACCCAGAGAGGGAGAGAGAAAACAAATTTTCCAATAGAAATTGCATTGAAGTTTATAGAAACGAATAAAATAACACAACAATCCGGTAGACCATAAATCAAGCCTGTCAAAAAACTAGCTCGGGAACATCGAGGAGAGACGCAACTAGACAAGCGAAACGCTGAAGCTCTGCGCTGAGAAAATTTTGCGTCCGCATAGATTCGTGGGGATCTTCAAAATAGATAAACCTGATCTACATGCTAAAAGGCAGCAAAAATAGTGCAATCACTCTGTGCAATTTAGAATTCTTTGCTGAACACTGCTGCTAAGGAAAACAACTGCTGTTTGGGAAAACACTTGGAGCATAACGACCGAAGAATAAAATTAACCGAGAGAAGTCAAGCACATTTCTAGAAAAATGTCGAAAATGAGGTAAAACAAAACAATTTTTTTTTAACTCGACGCAGTAAAAAATAGGGGCTGAGAAAAAAAATCCACAGAGAACATGAGGGTGACTATTAATTAATTTAAAAGGAAACAAGAACATCTAGAGCAACTTATTTTTCCACAAAACTCCCCAAATGCTATAAAGATTAGGACACATGAACTTTTCAAAACGCCTCGACTTGGAAAAATAGCTACAGTGAGTTTAAAAGTCTATTTTTTGCTTTGGACAGTTGCAAGCTAATGCCAACGCACTGCTTCCTTGTAAGAAAGCTGAGACCAACGCCTTTACCTAAAAAATTGCATTTCAAACAAAACTGCTTTCTAAAAGCGCTATTGATCAAAAAACTCGTTCGCTAAATTTTTTGAATTAAGAAATAGGAGCGCAATAATAGCTGGCCGAGAAGATGGAGACGGCTAAAAACAATGAGTGAAATTCTTTGTGTCACAAAAAAGAATAATGAAACTATATTTTTAAAATTTAAAAACATAGCCGGCAGATTGCCGGAATAGCTGCGAAAGAATCGACCTGCGTGCCATATAATAGAGATAGAAACAGATACAGATCTAAATTGAAAAAAAAATCGACACCGCTCAAAAAATTAGGTAACAAACATTCAGCGATAAATTAATAAAGCTTGCTAAAATTCATTCCGTAGAAGCCTCTTATTAGGGACCTTTACTGCACAAATGAGTTCCTTTGACCATAAACAAATTCAAACTAAACTTAAGTTTTAGAGTTCAAAAGTCATTTTATTGAGTGAGGTAAGTCACGTATGATCAAAATCTAATCACGCAAATAACCTAAAAGCTTTTGCTAAAGCGAGTGAGAAATGACGTCACGCGCGCAAATGCCGTTAGTGAGAGGAGGAAGTCATTCAGAAAATTTGACTTTTTCAGCTTTGCTGTGTGAACAAATGTAAAACGAAAAAAGAGCGTCAGACGACGAAACAAAAAACATAGCAGGACAAGTCCTGACGTACAATTCAAAGAATTTTCGACTAAACAAAAAACTAGACCTAGAAAGGACTATGAATGGATTGGGAAAACCATTTAGAAAAAAATCCGATCCGAAAAATCGAAAAAACAGAAAAAATCAAAGCGAAATTGCGGCATGTGAACAAAAAAACCACTAGCGAGAAAGCGAATTTTTGTTCAAACACCGTTTTCTCACTCTACTTTAAATTTAGAGCGAAAAAATTCACGCCGCAAAACCACTCGCTTTTTCGCTCCACTTCCTGTTTCGGCGTGACAATTTGACTTCAAAAATCATGAAAATGTGTGAACAGATCTTAAAAAAAAGACAGCGCCCCAATACGATTCAAATTCTTTGAATTGTAAAAAACCAAGAGCACCGCAATATAGCTACGCTCAGCTTACAGCTTCGCAGCTATAAAAATAATCTATAGCGTAATTAACTTCATTTAAAAAAAGTATCTCATATAAAAAGTATTTCATAAAGAATATCTATAGCTTAATTATCTTCAAGAGCAAAACAAAATTTTCTTGGGAAAAGTAGCAGATTAAAGCTTCAGCAACCTACCTTGATTCTTTTTTTGACTACTTGACCCAGAGAGGGAGAGAGAAAACAAATTTTCCAAAAGAAATTGCATTGAAGTTTATAGAAACGAATAAAATAACACAACAATCCGGTAGACCATAAATCAAGCCTGTCAAAAAACTAGCTCGGGAACATCGAGGAGAGACGCAGCTAGACAAGCGAAACGCTGAAGCTCTGCGCTGAGAAAATTTTGCGTCCGCATAGATTCGTGGGGATCTGCAAAATAGATAAACCTGATCTACATGCTAAAAGGCAGCAAAAATAGCCACCTGTCGCAAAAAAGTAGAGTAATAGCGGCAATAAGTTGGAACCTTTTTTGAAGGCAAAGTGAGGAAGAACATGGGCAACAATCTCTGTTCGAATGGGCGGGTGTGAACGAGCTTTACAATCTTCTCTACCACCTCGTTCCTCTTCTCGGAGTAGTACTCAAAGGCATTGCGTGTCTCCCTGCCACAGGGGCAGAATACACAACATCTGTTGAACTCCAGGTGCAGCTGATTCAAATGCATGCTGTCTCTGATCTTCATAGACGCCTTCTTGATAGCCACCTGAAGAAAGAGTCTAATTTATGTGACTAAGTTCATTACACTTTCAGCGATTCATTACCACGGACAAGAATTTGCTCAAAATAAACCATAAGCAAGCTCATCCGAGTTTTTGGGCAACATTTTTTAAAGAAAAAAAAGCATCCAGCTGAATTAATTGCAAATTAGAGGTTTTAAAAGATCTCTGGTTTCTTTTTTGAATGATAATTGTGAAATTCCATTAAAAATGTTAAGCTAGAAAGCAGATTGGAAAACTTCACCACTTTAATAATATCAACCGTAACTGTGACAAAATAAGGCCAGCATCGGCCTGTTATTAGCTGACCTTCAACTATTCAATTTTCACCTTGCAAATTTCTGTACAGTAAACACGGTTACCTGCTGTTCTTAACTGCAAACCTTTTAATTTGATGCTGGACAAAGTAATTAAAAAGTTGTGTCAATTCACTTATGTCAATTCAAAACTGACATAAGTGAATTGTTTCAATTTACTTTAGGTGACTGGCTCGGTCGCCGATTGTAAGTGCAATGAGAGGACGATGAGGACGTGGATGGTCCTGCAATCTGAAGATCTTCGTCCTCTCCGTTGATGTTGAGAGTGACCCTGTTGTTCGTCTCAGCAGCAGTAGCCACATCAGAGTCCACTATTGTCACGTCATCGCTCAAGTACTTTGACACTGGTTGCAGATCTAGAAAGAGAAATTGTTCAGCAAGTGATTTATGAACAAAACTAAAATAACAATTTGCTCATCATTCAAATAATTGCAACGCGTACACAAATCTAATCACCGCAAGCAAAAAAAGGTTTGATAGCCCGCCTGAGCTCACGGCTACTTTAAATAGTAGCGCAAGATTATGAACAAAATAGTGTCGTGCAAACTTTAATTTATTTCTTGCCAACGCTAACAAAATCAGATATGAGCCCAGCTCCCATCTTCACAGACCGCTATGCACGTCTCCGAATGTAAAAATAATTCCTGTTAACTGATGAATATTGTGTAAAGTTATGTTTGACAGCATAAACATAACCGACTAAACGTCTGAAGAACTGCTCTCGAACGACTAGTGGGAGCTCTAATCAATTGCAGCCTGCTTCACTCGGGGGGGGGGGGGGGGAGGGAGGGAGGGGGAGCCTAAACGGGACTAAAGTTCAATAGTGGGCTTCAAATAACCACATTAGAGGTTAACATATACCACTATTAGGATTTAAAGTAAAAAAAATGGCACCAGATTCGGCGCACTTTTCATTTGACTTTTAGTATTAAATTACCGCCAATTGAATTCAGCTGCTTGAAATTGCGATTGAGAGAGAATTTTAGATCACGCGAAACGCAAAATGTCAAGGGCGTAGAAGTCACTCAAGTCAAAATTGTCAAGCGAAAATTTTGCATAAAAAAATAGCGGGTAGAATACCGGTAAGTTGGCGCGGGGGCGAAGGGGTGGTAGGTAGGTGGTGGGGGTAGGTAGGTGGGGTGGGTGGGTCGATAGGTTGGGGAGGGGGGTAGTGCTGGAGTAGTTTGGGGGGTAGGTGGTAGGTAGTTGGGTGGGTGGGTAGATAGGTTGGGGAGGTGGGTAGTGCTGGGTAGTTGGAGCAGGTAGGTGGCGGTGGGGGGTGTAGGTAGGTGGGGTGGGAAGTAGCTACGTTACGGGGGGGGGGTAAGTAGGTACGAGGGGGGAGGGTAGGTACGTTGGGGTTGGGGGGGGATAGTTTTTTTTTTTTGGGGGGGGGGAGGTAGTTAAATGGGATCAAATTGTCCTCAAATTGACCTGTTCCCCTTGAATTTAAGACTATTACCAATTGCTATACATTACAAACTAAGCTATTGTTAAATTCCAATGTTCGAAAACAGAAGTCAACGATCAAAAACGGAGGTAAAAACTCGAATAGAAAGAAGTCAAAATTCAAGTCATGAACAAACTTGCTTTCTGCTAAAAAAACATAGCCGGTAGAATACCGGAAACGACTCGAATCGTCGTGCATTATAATCTCTAACATAACTTTACCGAAATCAGAACATCAAAATAGCCGAGAAAAAAACAAAAGTAGCCCAACAACCCACATTAGTGTTTTAAAAATTCCGACAATTTTTTAGGTGCGGGGGAGATAGGTGGGGTGAGTGGGTAGATACGTTGGGGAGGTGGGTAGTGGTGGGGTAGTTGGGAGGGGGGGGGGTAGGTGGGGTAGTTAAGTGAAGGGAGGGGGTAGTTTGGGGGGTAGCTGGGGGAGGGGGGGGGTAAGTTGGCGCGGGGGCGGAGGGGGTGGTAGGTAGGTCGTGGGGGGGTAGGTAGGTGGGTGGGTGGGAAGATAGGTTGGGAAGTGCTGGGGTAGTCGGGTGGGGTTAGCTAGGTGAAGGTAGGGGTAGTTTGGGGGGTAAATTGGGGGGTGCAGGGGCGGTGGTATGGGTGGGGGGGGGAGGGAGGGTAGATAGGTGGTGGTGGTGGTGGTGGTGGGGGGGGGGGTTTGTGCGGTGTAGTTTAGATAATTAGAGGTGACTTATATAGGAACAAAAAATCTCAAAATGACGTCTTCAACTTGAGCATTACCAGCAGTTCCTAATTACTATACATTACAAATGAAGCTACTGTTAAAGTCCAATGTTCGAAAACAGAAGTCAACAATCAAAAACGGAGGTAAATGCTCGAACAGAAAAAAGTCAAAACTCAAGTCATGAACAAACTTGCTTTCTGCTAAAAAAACATAGCCAGTAGAATACCGGAAACGACTGGAATCGTCGTGCAAAATAATCTCTGCCCTAACTTGGACAAAATACGAATATAAAACACTACAAGTAACGAAAATAGTAGACCAATATAACATAAAAAGCGTTAAAATTTTTTCAATTCAGGGGTGGTGTGGTTAGGTGCTGGTGGGGGAGGGGGGTTGGTAGGTGGGGGCAGGTACGTGGTGGTGGGGGGTGTAGGTACGTGGGGGGAGGGGGTAGGTAGGTACGTTGTGGGGGGGGGGGTAGATACGTTGGGGGGTAGGTACGTTGGGGGGGGGGGGGGGTATTTTTTTGGGGGGGGGGGGGCAGGGTAGGTAGTTAACTGGGATCAAATTTTCTCAAATTGACCTCTTCACCTTGAATAAGACTGTTACCAATTGCTATACATTACAAACTAAGCCATTGTTAAAGGCCAATGTTCGAAAACAGAAGTCAAAAATTAAAAACGGAGGTAAAAGCTCAAATAGAAAGAAGTCAAATTCAAGTCATGAACAAACTTGCTTTCTGCTAAAAAAAACCTGTAGAATATCAATACTCCTCTTCGAGTCGTAAAAACCTGTAGAATCTCAATACTCCTCTTCGAGTCGTAATAAAACCTGTAGAATATCAAAACTCCTCTTCGAGTCGTAAACACCTGTAGAATCTCAATACTCCTCTTCGAGTCGTAAAAAGACACACGTTTACAATAATTGCTATGAACTTCGTTCAAGAGCAATTAATAAGCTTCATACGAGCTCAAAATGTGTAGTATTCAGAGAGAGCATCGTAGTATCTACGATTTGAAGAAAAGACTCCTCACTAATTAGCTGTCATACAATCATGGTCATGGATGCTTAGAAGAGGTGTGATGCGTGCCCCTTCATGCTTGAATGTTCCCATTCAAACTACAGAAATTCCGCCATGCCTATCGATATTCGTGTCTACAAATTGGGAGAGTTTGCTGTAACGGGAACACACCCATCATTCTTAAATCACAGAGCTGTTTAAGATGATTTGCGTTGACACTAACGACAAATTAGAAGTTTAAAGCATATCCAACTGGAGAACTAACAAACTCACAAAACTGGGAGTTATGTGTCAGAAAATATGAAAAATGAACATATAGTTTGATTGTTGTTCCCTTTATTCATAGGTTTTACCCTATTTTTTTTTTGGGGGGGGGGGGCGACTATATGCTTAACTAGTTTTTTTGTTCAACTAATTTTGGTGGATCCATATTTTTGCCGCACAAAGATTTGAGTGAAGGAGCGTCGAATATTTAAGGGGAAGTGTATCTTGAATACGGCTTTTTCGAGAAACAATTGAGTTTTAAAATTTTGTGAACTTTTGACTGATTTTTCGTATTTAAGTCCACTTTCACAATTTTCCACGAATTTATGCAATTTTTCTATGGAATAATAAAATTAAAATCATTATATACATGAAAAATAATTTTAGAGATCAAAAAAGGCTGCCAAATTATACGGCTGTACTTTTTGTGTTCAAACTTTGGCTGATTTTGCTATTTTAGCCCAGTCTATCTTCTTTATTAAAAGGGGAATCGAATCACGCATTTTAGGCTGATTTTTGTCAATTATATCTCAGAAATTGCTTCCTATTATTGTGTGTTACATGGGTTCTGACTATCTAACAGATTGATCTGGACAAACGGTTTCGCCCAATATTGTGTTGGTTTCACTTTTGTTTATAAAAAAGTAAGGGTCAAATTAACAGAGCAATTGTCAATCTTTGTAAAAAAAATGGTCGAAAAGAAATGAAATTTTTGTAAACTAGAGCGACGACTGTTGAGGCTTCCATTAACTGCTACATATATCTGCAATTGCAGTTATCCCAGAAAATGTACTCAATTCCAATCGATATCAATATATTGCATTTGTAGCTGTTACTCTTCTCATTGCCACCATATCTTAAAGTTGTCACTTCTATCAGCTGCTTCAATTGACGTTGTGCTAAAATGTGACTCTTATTCTAGTAATGTAGCAACAAATTAAATTAACTTTGTCCAATTTAGCAGCAATCATATAAACATTACCCACTAACATCGGGCGAATTACTCTCAACCGACTCGCGTGTGGTTGCTTCATCTTTAGCTAAGCATGGCTTATTAGGTAGGCTAACATCAGCAGAATCGAGTGAGCAAGGGGTAGGGTGTAGAGCAGTGGATGAGTACGGGGAAGTGGTGAACACGGGGGAGGAGGGAGTGGTGGTGAACACGGTTGGGCCACGCGTTCGGGGTTACGGGTGGAGTGAAGCACGGGTGGAGTGAAGCACGGGTGGGTGGGTGGGTGGGGGGGGGCGTCTTCTCGCATACACTCTGAGTCGATTTTCGTTTATTTGTTTCATTGAGTACATCCGCCGTTTTGGAAACTTTGCTATGGCAGTCACAGACGTACACAGTGTGAAATCTTTTGGGAGTTAACTTTTTTTGGGTTTTTCTGATCTTCTCATCAGTCAGTCACCCGACTTTGTGCACCAGCGAAAAACTGACTGAAAGACGTTTCGTGTGTTTTGTTGACTTTTGAATTTGTTGAGTTAAATGAGAAAAATCCGCTTTTAATTGTGCTTGAACTATTTTAGACTGAAAAAATGAACATCGCTTTACAAAAACTTTGCTCCTGTGTTGACTACAATTTATTTTTTGTTCATTTAGTTCAAATGCCATTAACGGAAAAATTTGTGATGGCAGTCAAAACTAAATTTTAAACATAACCGACTAACGTCGGGCGAATTGCTCTCAAACGACCGGCGAGCGGTTGGCTTCGTCAGTAGCTAGTCACGGGGGGGGGTGCACCGGGGGCTGATGGGGGGCAACAGCGAGGTGGGGGGTGGAGGCAATAGTGGGGGAGGTGTCTCAACCTCTAAGAACCGCCCTTCACACCATAAGTATAAGTCTCCAAACCAATTTGAGCTGAAACAGAGCTGAAAGGCTCTAAGAGCACTTAATGCCCGCTGGGCGCTACCTGTTTATCCCGTTTTTGAGGACAAAAAGTCAAAAGCGTCAGACGAAAAATTGGTCTAGCGAAAAATCGCATAAAAAACATAGCCGGAAGAATTCCGGAAGCGACTCGAATCGTCAAAACTTCACTAACAAAACCGTTATTGAAGCGGAAGTCACTACCTTTTGTATTAAACCATTAACTCACTACCTCTCCAGGTCTGCTCTAAAAATTGGTGAAACTTGAACCACTGTCACCAAGAGAAACAAAATGCAGCAAAATTTTAAATTATTGAAAACGTTTGGCAACGTTAAAAAATCCGAAATAATTAAGCTGGTCAAAAACTTGATAGTCTGAAAAAGCTGACCAGGTTATCAACTGCCTTCATACAATTCATGATTCTAATCTGAAAAAAATTGCAAAAGCAAACGGGAGATAATAATCTTAGAAACTAAGTTCTAAGTTTGAACCAAGTTTAAAATCTTTTCAAAAAAGAAACCTGAAAATTAAGAATCAGAAAACACCAACAATTACAATTCTAATCACTGCAATTAAGACAAAAAACAACACACACCTGATCCTTGTTGTACATGTGCTAGACAACATGATTTCATACTAAATCAAAAATAAAATTGATCATAGAAAAGACATAAGTAGAAGAATATTCAAAGGCAAAAAATCGGTTAAAATATTACCAAGGCCAGAAGAAAGCTGCAGTAAATAGTCATAAGTGGAAATTTTGCAAAGGGCTTGCTGTCAAACGCTCAGTACTGCCTTATGTTGAATGAAATCAATTGCAAACCAAAGAAATGACGAAAATCTAAGAAAAAGCCGAAATCATTCATTTTTTACTACTGAAAAAATCAATATACCGAAAATAAATGTAGGTGCCAGGACAAAGCTACAAAGATACTAACTAGAATGTGAAGAATATCGGCACAATGTAAGGAACACTGTAACAAAAAGACATTCTTAATTTTTGAAAGTTAAAAATCAATTTCAAAAATTCAAGAAAAACGAATACATTTCATTGTTCAGCATTCAAGACATAGAAAAGATAACTAGTCATCCGATACAAAGATCTATCCTCCTGAAGAAAACAAAAAATAGGAAAAAGCAGAATTCATAAAAACGAAACATTGAAACATTTTGCAAAAAAATGGTCAAAGAACTTTTAAGTTAAGACTGCATTTATGAAAAAGTTTTAACTGTTTTTCCAAAAATTAACGCCAAGAAATGATTGAATTTTCATTGAAACGAAATTAAAGTCCCAAATGTTGCTCAAAAAAAACTATTTCTAGCAATTACAACCAAAATACAAACAAAAAAACTGACGAAAATCGAAAAAAACCACCAAAATCGGATTAGCATGTGTATAATTTTATGAAACAAATTTACATTGAGGTAGAAAGAGGCGTTGAGTATATAAATTATCAGAGAGAAGTTGCCATATGAACTGATTTTTGACAAAAAGACGGTTAAAAGACCCAAAAATGAAAAAAAATTATTAGAAAAAAAGCCAAAAACTAACTAAAAAATCAAGAAATAACGCATTTTTAGGCTCTGCAAAATACTGTGGCATCAATTTGCGAGGTTGAAATTTCAATATAGTATCGAAAAAAATTCATTTCTACAAGAAATCAAATTAAAAGTAAAAAACTTGGGCCACTTAGACGAAAAAACGGCTAAAAACGGTTATTTATATGTGCAATTCAATCAAAAACTACTTTTCAAAGTCAAAAAGTCGTTCACTAAACGCAGCGCATGATCAAAAAACTTCTCTCGCTTAGCGAAAATCTGTTTACCAAGACACCTTTTCTCACTTTCGCTTTTAGGTCAAAATGCCGCGTGAACAAATCTACTTCCTGCAAAAAAAACCGAGAGAAAACCAATACTCCTCTTCGAGTCGTAAAAAGACCGACAGGACTAATATAATTGCTACAAACTTCGTTTGAGAGCAATTAAACATCAAAAAATGGCGTAACTTTTATGGAAGTTATCTTGTTACGTTTTGTTGCTCCTATGATCAAGCACGTGAGTTTTTGCACCTCTGATTCGTGTCTCCACCCACTTTAACATTTTTGGAAGACACTAGAGGACAAAACATACCCACAGCCTTCTCTTGCCAATTTTGGAAGATTTATAAGAATGAATCCTTTGAAACTGTTTCAATCTCATTGTGGTTGAGCTGTTCAGTGTTCATCTTTCATTTTTAAAACTAAACTTACAGATTAATCAGATTTTCAGCTACAGTAAAAATAACACCTGAACAAATCATTTTCTTAGTTTTGAAAATTGTCTATAGTTTATCTTGTTTTTTTAAATTCTAACTTTTCATTAATGAATCCGATTCTCTTTCTTTGTTAAATGATCTTTGCTTAAAAGTTTTTTCGATACAGAAAAACTGATTGAGTGAAGTTCCGTTTGGTTACAGAGCTCAATTTCAAACACTGTACACATAAATGTTCGGGATCTGAAGGCCAAGATCAACGAACTTTTTGATTTAGCTGCATTCTGTTAAACAATCAAATAAAAACAAACAAAAATCATTTTCAAGTAAATCTATGGAAACATTACATTTTTATTTCTACTTTTTAAAAAAAAGTATTTGAGAATTTTTTTTGATTGGCTGGTTTTTTCAAACAATTCTTCTGGACAAAACTTGCCACCTTTAAAAAAATCATTTGGAGCAGAAAAGTTGACAACTAAATGCAAACCAATTTCTTCATTAATCGTGAGAAATTTTAAGATTTTTTATTTACCTTGATGCCTCTGATTAATGTTTTCACTTTAGCATTTTGGAAAACCATAGGAGACAAAACATGCATTCAACGGTCAATTTTCAGACTCTTACAAATTCCTGAATTTCTTAATACAATCTATGCTTCAATATATGAAGAGTCGTAGACACAAATGCTTTAAAATTGTTCCCATCTAATTTTAATTGGGGTCTTGAGTGATCAACTTTTACTTTTTTAGTTGAATTTCCAGATTAGTCAGATTTTCAGATATAGAAAGTAATAGTAAATTTAAGTAAAATGACAGCTAAACAAATCTATTTCTTAGTTTCGATCACAGTTTGTTTTTATTCTCTGACTTTTCATAAATGAATCCAATTATCTCTATAAATTTCGGCAAGAACCTCGACGTGTTTGCAAAAAACTAAAAAGTTCTCTGAGTATTGAATTTTTGCCCTTCATGCTGCGCATTTCGACTTCCTCAAGCGTTCCGAAGCAGCTTCGCTAAACGATTCACATTTAGTTGAATGGAAGTCGAATCACATTTAGCTCAGTGTAAGTTTTTGTTTCACAACTTTGTTCATTGCGCGAAAGAACGAAGTCATGAAACAAAAAAGGTCAAGCAAAACTATTGCATAAAAAAGAACTTACAACAACTGCTCAAAATTGCGTTCGAGAGAAATTAATGAAAAACTATGACAGCATTCTAATTTGCAATAGACAATTTACTATCCATGATACACATCCAATACATGCATTTGACGGTCTGCTGAATTTTAGTTTTGTAAATGCCTTGCCTCCCTTCACCTCTCACCATTATGCCAGAAAACACAGGTCAAGGTAAAAGGTCCCCTCCCTCCCTCCTCAATATAACGTCCATTCACAGTTTCTAAATAAGAACCAGAAAAAACAAGGAAAAGCATCTCGATAGCAACTATGCAAAACCAAATTTCTAAATAGCCAATATTTAAGCAGTAAAAAACAGAATGAAAAAGGATAACGTGCTTGTTAATTCAAACACGACAAAAATATTGCAGTCCTTCGAACTTTTTGTAATACACTATGGAGCCAAAAGGCTCCATAGACCTTCACAAACATCAAATAAAACACGAGCTTGAGTTAAAAGAAGTTCTTTGGTTACGCTTCACAACTACATTAGCTTTTTGTACAGTTCAGTAGACTGTTGATAGTTTCATCATGTTTTTTTACAAAACCCAAAGCAAATTTTCTCTAACTTTCCGAAAAAATTGTCTTGTTTCTGGTTTCGTCTCTGTTGCTTCAATATCGCACATATTCAACTGAATTCAGGACCAGGCTGTAAGCTAGTCAGTCTCCTTATCAATCTTTCGAAACCCCGCGCTCTTCGCCTGAACTTTCTGTTTCCAAGTGCACTCCAAGATGCAATCAACGCCATAATTGGACTTCAAAAATTGGATTATTTCCGTTTGCGCCCCTCCCCCCGAGTACAAATAAAAACATAACCGACTAACGTCGGGCGAATTGCTCTAAAACGACCGACGAGCGGTTGGCTTCGTCAGCAGCTAGCGACGGTTTAGTGACCTCTGTGCGCTACCTCTTTATCCAGTTTCTGATGACGAAATTCAAGTGGGTCAGACGCAAAATTGGTCCAGCAATAAATTGCAAGAAAGAGAAACAGGTATAATATTTGCTACAAAATGCTTTTGAGAGCAGTTAACAATGATTTTCTAAAAAGTGCCTGTTAGATCGTTAATGATTTAAAAAAACATTTCTACTATAACTCATTGTCAATGAGGACCAGAAATGATGACATTACGCCACATAATAGCAGCTGAAGGGCGGCATCAACAAAGAGATAGTGAGAGATTAAAAGTGAACGAAAAAAGTAAAGGAATCCTAACCGACAGAGAGAAAAACTGACAGGAATATTTTCCATGATTGGATTCGTCTCTGCAACTTCTAGTTTTCTAGCCTTGTTAATAAAAAAAATCATATAAAAAACTGAAAAAGTCAAAATCCGAAACGAAAAATTTTCAACTTCGCAGTAAAAAAAGTTCAAAACCATTTTTTTGTCTCCTGCAAAATCTTGCTAAAATTCAATATATTAAAATCTTAAGAACAATTTCATTGTCAAGAGACTATCCGGTATACCTGTTTCAAGCCTGAAATAGTGAAAAAGTTTCACAGGCTCAAACATCCATACATTTGAACGAAAAATTTTCCAAAAATTTTAAAAGCTTAAAATTTATGCAAAAATTACTAAAAAAGGAGTAGCAAAAATGATGATTACTATCCCAGTAACTCTGGAAACTATGCAGCAGCTTATCATCAGACCTTGGAGGAGGTCTCAGAGCCTCTGGTGCCGGAAAAAAATTCAAAAACAGTAAAAATAGCAAACATTTAAAAAATTGCTTAAATTCGTGATATTAAAATCTTGGAGAATCCATTACATCTATAAATTATGCAGTAACATATTAAGAAACCCCAGAGAAAAATCCGTGGCTCTTGAGGCTTAGGAAACCAAAAAATGACAAAAAAAATTTTAAAAAACTTAACAAATGCAAGTTTTATAAAAAAAAAATGCTAAAACTTGTGATATTAAAAAGCTGAAAATTAATCCATGACCAACAAAAATTTTCCAGTAACTTATTATCAAACCCTAACGGAGGTTTTCTGACCCTTGAGGTTCAAAAAATCTGAATAATGACTATAAATGTCAAAAAATTGCAAAATGGCAAAAATTGTAAAAATTATGCTAAAACTCGTGATGTTAAAAAAGTCAAAAGCGTCAGACGAAAAATCGGTCAAACGAAAAATCGCATAAAAAAAGACCGACAGGACTAATATAATTGCTACAAACTTCGTTTGAGAGCAATTAATATGGCACGTGCGCGTCTGTAGGTTGCAAATAATATGCACCCACTAATCTGGGGGATCACAAGCGGAAAAGATCCCAAAAACCAATATTTGTCAAACGTAACCGACTGACGCCGATGCGAATTCCTCTAAAGCCACATATCGGTTGGCTTCGGTAGCGATCTGGACGTGAGGATTCCAAAACAACATAATCAAGAGAGAACGACCAGTCCAAACTACCATTCAAAGACTTAAAACAACTGAAGACAACAAAATCTTACTCCTACAACAAACAAAACAAATACCAAGATGTTCACGAAAGCAAACAAAACATTACAAAAATTGAAAAAAGCAGAACCCTTTGAAAACCGACCGAACAAATTCACTTCATTTCATTTCTTCCAGAAAAATAGTGTCATTGAAGTTATTATTCCCAAAAACGTCTGGAGAAGACTTTTACACAAAGGGAGTTTAGACAACAAACACCAACTTTGAAGAAAACCACTGCAGAAAAGGGCAAAAACAATTGGCAAAAATGATTTTTAACGAATTTCATTAAAAACAAGTGACATCAAATGAAACACGCAACTAAAAGTTGAATTCTTCAACATCTGTTCCACTATATATAAATAGAAAGAGTATATCAAATTTATTGAAAACAATTGGGGGAACACGCAATAAAATTAGAAACAATCAAGTGTTCAAACACATCCAACTAAATTAGGGCGAATTGCTCATGAACGACCGGCTAGAGTCGCATTAGGGGGCGTGAGCGGAGTGGGGGGTTAAGCAACGAGAGCGCTGGACGAGAAGCGGGTCCAAATCGCCAGTTTGTAGCAGGGTGGATGGGGGTGTCAGGGGGTTAATGGGGGATGACTTTGGGGGAGGGTCACATTTCTAAGACCCAGAACCGCCCCCTAACACCTTAAATTATCTCCTCGGAACAGTTTCGGTGAATCGCACACTTAGAGAACATTAAGGCTCTAAAGGATTTTCTAAAGGAAAAATCGGTCAAGCAAAAAATTGCATAAAAGACCACAAACTAATATGATTGCTACAAATTTTGCTCGAGAGCAAAATAGTCGAAAACAAATGGTTTCGAAGCCAATTAAATTATTAGCTAAACCATTATATTGATCCAATTATGCGTAATTGAAGAGCAAATAAGACATATCATTAATGAGACTAGCCGACAAGACAACAACGAACAACTAAAAAAAGGCCATAATCCAAAAAACTAAGATAATTTTTGAAAACAAATCGTTATAACATGCAGCTTTGAATTGAAAACACTAAATTAACTCGAATATGCCCAAGAAAGAAAAAGCCACAAAGAACTATATTTAATGAGCTTAAGTGACAGAACAAAAAACGACTACAAAGGACAAAAATCCGAAAAAAGTAAGTGGTATCAAAGTAGTAAAAACTGTTTGATGTTGATGAAACCTTGAAAATGATCGAAATGGGATCCATAAGTAAAAGATAGAAAAATCCAGAAATTGCTAATATTTTCGAAACGAGATAGTGTCAATGTCGCTAAAACCAGTAATTCCAAGTCGAATCAGTAAATTAATTCGAACATGCATCAAAAGAGCCATTGAGACCGACCTATTATTGATGAGACGAAATAACAAAACTACAAAATAACAAAAATCCAAAAAAATTCATTCATTTCATGAAGATAAATAGCGTCAAAGTCTTCGCAAACCATTATTGGCTATTTGAGGGGTTAAACAGTGCAACTATGCATTATTAGAACATACGTATTTTTTTAACTTCTAGCTTTTCACTGCGCTTACTACTCATTTATTATCATTCTAATTCAGTAAAATCCAAGCTTCGGTTGGCTTAGGTAGCAGCCAGCTGGGGCTTAGGGATGCTAACTAGAACCTGCGTGCATTAGGGGGGGGGACTGGAGGATGGAGAGAGGGGTGGGGTAAGAACTGGGTGGTGTGTCAAACGCGAGAAATTTACCTTTTACCTTAAAACAGTATGAATGACTTACTTAGAGACTAACAAAGCTCTAAGAAAGCTGCTCAGCCACTTACTGCCCTCCGGACTTTCCCTGATTATCGTTTCTGAGTCAAACGATGCAGACAAAAAATCGCATAAAAAGCCCATAGGAATAATAGAGTTGCTACAAAACGTTTTTTGAGAGCAATTAAAAACATAAACCAACTAACGTCGGATAAATTGCTCCCAAACGACGGGGGCAACTTAATTTATAGGGGTGGTAGCTCAGAAAACACTTGGGTGCAAAAAAACAAACCCAAGGGGGTTCGAAACCCGGAACTCCAGGATGTTAGTCTGACATCTTAACACCTAAGCTAAAATGTTTTAGGTTAAGCTTCGCCACCAATCGCCGTTATAATTGCAAAAAAAACTTTATTTCAAGATGAGAGCAACTTGAATCACTCAAAAAGGAAGAATTGAAGCCTGAAAAACTAACACAAGAAGTCAAAGAATGTTCTAGCACAAAAACGCCAACGTCAAGTAAAAATTTCCATACAAAAACATACGCTGACAATAATTGGTTCAAATTTAATTCGAGAGCAATTAAACAAAATACATCCACAAATTGGCCCTTGACCTTAAAAACGATTATTTTGTTTTCAAAAATCATTCGCAACAATTGAAGGTACGCAAATAGCTCCGAATTGCCTCTTGTTCATACTTGCCAATTGTTGAAAAATACCGAAATGCCCCAAGCACTAATTTTTGCTACAACTATCAAAAATTAACATAACCGACTAACGTCGGGCGAATTGCTCTCAAACGACCGGCGAGCGGTTGGCTTGGTCAGTAGCTAGCCACGGGGGGGGGGGGGTGGGGTGCACCGGGGGCTGATGGGGGCCGCACTGGGTGGGGGGGGGGGCAAAAGCGCGGTGGGGGGGTGTGGGGTGGAGCCAATAGTGGGGGTGGGGGGTCAACAAAGGGGGGGGGGGTGTCAACCTCTAAGAACCGCCCCTCACACCATAAGTATAAGTATAAGTCTCCAAGACAGTTTGAGCTGGAACAGACCTGAAAGGCTCTAAGAGCACATAATGCCCGCTGGGCGCTACCTGTTTATCCCGTTTTTGAGGACGAAAAGTCAAAAGCGTCCGACGAAAAATTGGTCAAGCGAAAAATCGCATTAAAAAAAGACCGACAGGACTAATATAATTGCTACAAACTTCGTTTGAGAGCAATTAATAATTAAGAACAAAATAGTTAAGCAAAAAAAGTATTTCCAATGCCAGACGTGAAAAATGTCAGAGCAAAAAGTTTAATCTATTTTTCAGCAAGGAGTATGAACAAAGTCACTCACTCAATCAGCAATTCACGCTCTCACTCTCTCTCTCTTTCTCTTTCAGGAGAGATCGCAAACTTTATTCATTTCTCCAATTTGGGGCCTTATGTTCACTCCAGGTACACCAACTGATATCTAGTAAAAACCAACTTTAGAAAAAATATTTTGTTATTGATCTCTCCTTTATCAGAAAAAAGAGGAACATCCTTTCTCTATCGCAGTGACGTTTATTTTCCAAAAACAATGCTCAGCGCATTTGCTGTATTTTCTGCGAATCGTAGAAGTTGCCATTGAACAAACATTCAGGAAGTAAAGCAATTGCCAGTTCAAAATAATTATAAAATAAATTCTCAAAATGAACAACACCAAGCCAATAATGCCAAAAAAGAAGACAATGTATTTTTCAAAGAATCCAAAAATGTCTAGCAATAATAAAAGTTTTTTCAACTTTCAGCGCCAAACAATGTTTTAAAATCTCATTTAAACCATGAAAAATGCTTTTAAAAAGATACATACAAACTTCATACATACAAGCAACTTCGTTTTTCGAGGTCCAGAAAACAACATGAACCATATTATGAGTAGTGAAAACAAAATGTTTAAAAAACAAAATATTTGCAATTCTGATGTGCATTCCAAACATTTTTCCCAAAAAAGAGAAATGAAACCCACGAACTTGTGCTGCGTTATCCCGCCCTCCAATCGAAAAAAAAGTAGAAATGACCAAAAGAAAACCAAACAAATAAAACTGAACAAAATTTGCAAGCCCAGCAATTTTGTAACCAATCTGGCCTCAGCAACTAAATATAAACAATTAGCAAAAGCAGACTTGAAAAGACAATAGGAAAATATAAGCCTCATTGTTACGCACTGATTTTTAGTAGTGTTCCTCGTGGTGTTATTGAGGTTTATATTAGAAGTAATTGACTTGAATAATTGGCATTTTACAAGGACTTATTTTGGTGTTTCACAGTGCGATTTTTAGCAGATATATTTTGAATAAAATTAGCGAGTAATAGCCTTTTATTGAGCGGTTCAGATGCGTGATATATCCACTAGTTTGCCTTGCATTTTAGTGTTAAGTTAGTCGCTATTTCTTCTGTAACTAAGTTTACCAAACTTGGAGGTTTTCAAGAGAATTTCCAGTTCAATCTTTAATTAATTTTAGCAAGAATTATTTAATAATTTAACAAGAAGTTTCTCAAGTTTATCAAGTTTTATAAGATGATAGGCAACTGATTTTTAGGCTGGTTCTCCGGTGTTCTGGTGATAGTTGGGTCCGCAGGGTTGTGCCTTTAGTTGTATTGGTCCTTCGCAAATATTTACTGATTTTCAAGTAGGGCGATTTCCGGCTTTTGTACGTCTCTTGGTGTTTGTTCAGTACATATACAAGTTCCGTATTAGCACCTACTTTATCAGAACAATTACTTCACCAAGTACATAATCTCTCATGAAGTTATTTACTGATTATGTGAATTTATCATCAAGAAACTCAAAAAAGTAAATATTGAGGCTTTTAGGCACTTGAAGTGTTTGCTAGTAAAACTGTCAATCTGCGGTTGTTTCTCATAAACATAAACAAATTAGGGGTTACAGGCCTAGATGGAATACTGGCTATATATGGCCTTGAAACTAATTGAATATGAACTAATTTATAGCACTTATTTATGGATATTTAAGGGAAAATCATCACGTAACTATAAGGAACGAAATAGGGGCGTGACACTACCCGACTTTATGAAAATTTTCCATGAAAATTTTGGTGAAAGAACTGGGGTTTTACAGTTTTTCTATAAAACATATAATCTGCACAAGTATAATGGTATAAACATATTTTTGTGGGAGCCACCCAATTTATGTTTTCTTAGAAAGAGTTTTGGAACGAAAGCATTTAAGTTAAAGACAATTAAAGAAGTTAAGAGAAATAAAGGTTAAGTTAAGATAAAGTTAAAATGAAGAAGGTTGAGACAAGGTTAAAGGCTTTAAAGAAACATTTAATGGAGATAAAATGCGCTAAATCAGAAGAAAAGAGTGAAGACATAGATAAAGTGGCGGTTAAAAGAACAGCGGGAATTAGCACTGGGAATAATCATGGTTATTTCTGTGAATAATGGCTCTAAACTTTTGAGGAGACACATATGGTCAAACTAGAGGGATGGTTTAAAGCACTGGGTTAGGTTGTGAATTGAGGTACTAGTTTGAACTTATGAAGCACTGATTTATAGAACTTAATGAATGAAGGGATATTTTAACTGTTAAAAGAATAATACTTGTCAAATTATAAAAGACTTTCAAGAGCTTAAAGCATACTCTCCTCTCGGGGTTGAGCTTGATGATCCAGTTCGTCATCTGTGTTAAATCGGTCCATGGTATTAAGTGATATGGTAGAAGTTGCAGGCATGGAATTTCGTCGTTGTCGTTTGAGTGTTCCAAGTTCTTCTGGAGAGATGACTGTTGGCGGTTGCTTGAGTTGTTTGGCAAGAGTTGTGACTACATCTGCTTTTAGATGTTTGGGCACGGAAACTACTGGGTTTAGCGGTACATTGGTTCCGTTGAGCTTCATGAAATTTGGTACCATTCTTCGTACAAAGGCTACTTTATGGTATAAGAACATGAAGAGAACATGTAACGCTAGATTTCCGATAAAAACAATGATGGTTAATGAAAGGGAAAGTTTGATCGGTACGTAAGATTCAAGTTTATCAATTAGTGCTGGCTTGAATGTCTTCATTTCAGTGGTAATTGGCTTTGCTATGGCATCTAGTGACTCTGTTGATAAATTTCTGTTCGAGTAAATAAATTCCGTTTTAACTTTCTTCAATAGATCGAGATTTGCTTCGGTGGGAGAGTCATATTTCGGAAGTTCATGTATGTTAGGCACTGAATCAATTAAATGGGCAAGTGGATCTGGTAATTTAACATTAATTCTGGTTGCTGGAAGGTACTGACAACTTTGTAAATCAGCTCGAATCTTAATGTTGTCACTGAACATTGTATGTCCACATTTTAATGTGATTAAACAGATGTTACAACCTTTGTGAGGAACATTGATGTGTCGGCCATTTTCGTCCATACCAATCTCACTAAGGGTATAATCACTTGAAGCTGATGTTAGGAGCCAAATTCCATATCCGAGGTTCTGTGCTCGTTCTGGGTTGGGTAACACAACCTTCTCTGTATCACATACTTTCAATGCTGAGATTGTGTGGTGAAACTTGAGGGTTGCTAGACACGAGGAGAATCCTAGGTGGGTTTCCATTGTCTCATGACAGATTCGGTATCGAGGCGATCCAAGACAGTTGTCATACTGAGCTTTCGTCAGTACTGTGGTTTCCATCTGTCCTTCTGAGATTGCTAAGTACTCTCCCTCTATTACATATCGTAAGGCGTCTACGGAGTCCTTTTGAGGCATAGGGATTACTATTGCACGATAAACTTCGAACACTGTCTGGCTAGAGGCTAGGGGAATGGCTAGTGTCAGTAAAAGTCCGTCTTCAACTGTCGAAATCTCTTGTACTAATTTCGCATCGTAGTACGAAAGTATGTCAGTCATGGGTATTGCCAAAGTTAGACGATCTAAGGCGTTCTTTTGGCTATCATGGACTGAATCAAGGATCTTTATCAAAGATTTACGAGGCACTAAAGAGATTGGAAGACGTTTGTAAAGCAAAGTAGGAATGGCATTTATAACATTAACGCGAAAAGAATATAAGGCTGCTCTGTAACTTTTAATATCTGCATAAAGAGTGAGAAGTAATGAAGCTGCTGTATCAAAGTTAAAATTCAATTGTTGCTGTGATAGTTGGATTTCCATGCAGGTTGCTAGTGCGTTCAGATTGTGATCTATAATTGCAAACTGTTCCTCTACTAGTTTCCAGTTTCTGTTCTGGTTTTCTTGCATTTCGTTTTGAACTTTGTAAACCTTTGCAAGTTCGTCAGCAACTAGGAAGAATTTCTCATCGGTTTGTGCACCGATTTCCATTACATAGTCATTGAGGCTGTTGAAACTGCTGGCTAATCTGTCGATGTTCTCAGCATTTTGGGACGTTCGCTGACAAGATCCGAAAATTCCTGTAATTCCACCGCATCCTCCGCTACTCATTGCAATTCCTGGACCAAAGAGTCCAATTCCAGCGACTGCGGCTGCGATTGCAAGCGGGGCGGCTCGTTTTTGTCGATTGTGAGAGTCTTCTTCGACTCTGGTAAGGAGTTTTTCAGTCTCGTTGCGTAATTTAAGGACTTCAATTTCGGCTTCTATTGTTTCATTGAGTATTTTTGCGTAAAGCCAATCAACATTGAAGGAAGCTGTTTGGTTCCGGTAAGTAGTGCTGTGGGTAAGGTTGCAAAATTCCGATTGCGTGATCCATTTTTTCGAGAGTTCACTAAGTAGAGTCTCTACTTGTTGTCTGATAGTGAAATTATAGCGAGGAAACGGTACTAAAAATTCCACATTTATGAACTTTTCGGTAATCAGAATCTTTCCTTCTTTATGGAAGATGATGCCTTTATCCAGAGCTGCTTCTGTATTGATCGGAGTTTCAAAAGTGGGGCCGAATTAGGGTACGAGTTTTACAATGACATTTATGCTGAGCATGTGGACATAGTGTCATTTAAAACTCCAAAGTTGCTTGGTGCGGCTGGTGTTAGGGCCGAAGTTGGTGGTCTGTGTGCTCTCAGTGCTCTGTACTACACTTTAACTGGTCGGAAGTCAGGTATTTGTTATGTTTTATCGCAATTTTCACTAAGTTTTGTTACTTTAATTCACGTTTGTTTGGTTTGTTGCAGACAAGAAGGTTCCCAAGCATAATGTTCGCGCTCTACGCTTGGCTATTGTGGCCAAGATGCGTTCGCCTGGGTTCTCTGAGCTTGTAAAGGACCAGTTAGGGTACTTTGTGTCGGAGTATGAGATTGCTGAGAGTGAAGATAATGGGTCGTTGGCCGAGTTCTGGGTAAAGTTTTGTCGTAATTACTGTTAATTTTGATATGTGCATGTGTAGGTAGGTACGCTTTGAGGTTTTGTTGTTTAGTTTGTCGGTATGGCTTCTTTCCTGGGATGCAACGTCAATATTTATTGGCAGTATACTGAGGAAATGGGGGGCGGCTGGATGTGTTACAGGCATTCTATCAATGCTAAAACCACCGCTCCTGCTGTACTGATCCAGTGCATCGGGAAGTTCATCGACAATGAATATCGGTACCATTGTGAGCCAATTGTGGACTTTCCAAAGTGAGTATTTAACTGTTTTTGTGAATATTTATCGTGCTTTTCATATAATTTTGAGGCTTTTTATTTATTATAATGACATTTAAACAGGTTGGACGATGCTGAGCGGTACGTGACTCGTTCTACTAGGACAAGGGGTCAGTCCCGTCAGTGTACTAGTGGTGGTGGTACCGTAGCTGAGGATAGTGCCGATGAGAATTGACTAGTGTCGGTGCAATTATATTCATCATGTAGTTTAGTTTCATCTATAGGTGAGTTTTTACTTGTTATTTGTCAATTGTAGCTTTGTTAATTGGATTAGAATGTTGGAACTAGCAGCTGTGAAGTGTGTGAGCATGTGGTAACATTTTAATTGCAGTGTGTGACTTTATAATAACATATTTGTGAAAGTGAAATTTTGGTGACATAACGACTTTTTTGATTTTTGGGCATTAACTTTAATTTACTTGTCAATTATTGATCATGGACTGGTTCTAATGGTTCTAGATACTTGTCCTGGTTGCTAGCAGCACTTGTGTGTAATTTGAACTGGTTTAGAAGAGTATTTGGTACTAATTTTCACAAGTAATTTTTTCGTAATTTTGGCCATTTTTCCGCATCAGGGCTAGTGTGGCAAATATGTGAATTTTTCAACTTTTAATGAACTTTGGGCAAATTTTTTGGCTTGGCCCACTCAGTAGACATTGTTGGGGAATACCTATGCAATAAATTCAGGTTTTTGGACACTTTTTGGTCAACTTTTTTACTGATGTCTGAAAAAACGAAAAATGCGAAAAATTGAGGGCTCCAGCGTCACTCAATTTTTAAATTGCTCCGATCGGGCTCAAAATTGACAGATCGCTTCAGTGGCTTAAAAAACCCTGCAGCGCAAAAATTTGGCGCAATTTAAGCATTTTTAGCAAAGTTATGATTGTTTTCGTGATCTGAACCTGGCTATTTTTGAATCATGAAATTTCGGTCTGAATAAGTCGTCACTGTTCATACATTATCGGTATTGAATGGTTAAAATGGTACTGTCAGTGCTTGGTACTAATGTATGTTACTGAATTATAGGGTTTGAAGCTATTTATCGGGTCAGAACATTGATTTTTGCGTCCAAAATGCTAATTTTCAGGCATGATTTTTCCACTAATTGAGCTTCTTCGAGACATGTGTCAGTCTGGTGATTCTCTAGTGGCCTAAATCGGGTGCTAACTGTTGTTACTGATATCTGTGGCTATCAGAGGTAGCATTTTGGTAGGTTTGGAGTTGAGTAACTTAGGTTTTATGCCAGATTTTCTGTGAAATTTACTGAATTTTTACTTGTGATGCGTCATGTTTTGTGCATAAGTTGATATGGATTGAAGATGATTGATTTTTGGCGGTAATCGTGGGTCATACTAGTAAGTACTATGTTGGTGGCAGCTATTGGTTTGGTTTAATGCATTATTTGACTATAATATATTGAGTTTTTCACTTTAGAATTTCGGAACAAATTTTGTGAAATATGTGCAATTTTCGATTTTTTCACTTTTTTCAACATTTATGAATTTCTATGCGGTTGTATGGATTTATTAGGCTTCGACAACTACTAGGGAGACTGAATATTGGATATGGGCTCATAATTCGGCTATTTGATACTAGTTTACTGATCTAAATCTGGCTCTGTTTTGACAAATTTGAGAAGAGTTTGGTAGGCTTCAGTTTTTTACTATTATTTCAACATTTTACTTAACAATTTTCAATATTTTTGATATGAGCGTGTAGAGCTTGAGCATGCGGATGTTTTAAGCTAATAATATCAGGTTTGCGATCAATATTTTGGATTTTATGAACATGTGCGTGAATTTTCAAAAAGTCTCCAAAATTGAGGGGCCCAGCGTCACTCAATTTTTAAAATGCTTCGATTGAGCTCAAAATTGGTGAATCGCTTTATCGGCTCAAAAAACCCTGCAGCGCAAAAATTTGGGCGGTTTCAACTATTTTTTTACGAGTTATAACGTTTTTGCTGCAGTGAACCTGGGTTTTTTGGAAAGGCCCAGATAGGGGATAGGTTATTGGCTATGAGGTTATGAAAAACTTGTTCAAAATGATTGATATTGCTATGGTTGGTCTGCTCATGAGTAGGGCTAACTGAATTAACAATAAAATTGGGCATATTCGGGTATTAAGATGCATTTTTGATCACTTTTTCTGGAAATTACACTCGATTTTTTGTGATTTTCGTTACTTTGGCAGTCTTTTCTCAGCTTGTATTAGCACTAGGGGGCTGGGAGTGCATATTCTGAGAGATATAGATGTGGGAGTGCTGATGGTATGGTTAATTTTTGTCAGAAGTTAATATTTTTGACTCTAATGGGAAATAACTGGATTTTTCCTGACAAAATTGTGGCGTTTTTAGAGCTTATTTGGGTTTAAGTCTTCAGGGTTGATACTGGGACGAGCTGGGACTGGTTTTTATGGTACTGCGAGGCTAGTGGGGGGTTGCACTAGGGTTGTATGGGGTATAGGTGGCTTCAATCGGGTCATGTGGGAGATAAAATGACAAAATTTTTGAAGCAGTGAATTGAAGCAGAAGCGCAATTTTCGTTTTTTCATCATTTTTCAACATATACTTGGAAATATTGGGTTTTAACGGTTGTTTGAGGTTGTACCATGTGGGTGGCAGCTGGGGGTAGCTGCTGGAGGCATTTGGGACAGTTTTTGGCATATTTTTGGGGTATAATTTACACTACATTTTAATCAATTTTAGCACACTTTGATAGGGTTCGGTATTTTTGTCATAACTCAACTTTTATTGATTTTTGACGGGATTTTTGGGTACTGGGATGTCAAGCGTGAGCAGTAGGATGGTCTAAGGCTATAAAATGGGTCAATTGGGTGTTTTTTGTGGGAGTTATCATTGAATTCGAGCGGATTCGAAAAGTGTCAAAAATTGAGGGCTCCAGCGTCACTCAAATTTTAAAGTTCTCCAAATCGCTTCAAAATTTGCATGTCGGTTCCTCGGCTTGAAAAATGCTGCAGCGCAAAAGTTTGGGGTGATCGGGGCATTTTTCACAATTTTATGACTATTTTTCTGAAGTGAACCTAGGATTTTCGGAAGGGTCAATGTTAGGCTAAGTTTTTGGCACTTAGAACGGGTCGAATGGGGTCAATAATGGCTGGAATCGCTTCTACTGGATAAGGGCTTTTCAGAACAGTAAGTTAATCCAGGTTCGGACAAGTAGTTTTGGAGATATATCAAAATAACTGGATTTTGAGGTCAAAAATTTTCGGTTTTTTGGCGATTTTCGGGCTTTAGGGCTAAGTTGCTCAGGCTTGTTGGGCTTTTGGGGCGGATGAAGAGTACTGCTAGACTGTACTGTGTCTGTACATGCTAATGGATATAGATGATTATGGGTAGAGGGTCGAAGACTTGACATATAAGCTCAAAAATGATGTTAAAATCTAATTTATCATAGCCACTAGCGAGTTTTGGAAGACTTAAGTGTGTAATTCCTGCATCTATTACTATTTCTCTCAGTTCATAGAGGCTTGCTAATACAGATTCGTAAGTTGGTTTGTGGTAGTATCTGAATTTTGTAACTAAACTGAAGATATAACGTTCGGAAATGGGGTCGAAGTAGATTAAAACTGAGCCAATATCAGGTGGATATCTAAGTCTAATTGCACTTGGGGCTGCTGGGTACCAGCTTTTGACTTGTCGGGCTAATCCCTTTGCCATTGCAAGGTCTGCTGATATACAGTGTGCAAAAGAGTGTGGAGAGTATAAGATATCCGTTGGTGAACTTAGATAAGTTGCATTTATTTCTTGACTAAAGTGATTTAAGTTTTGATTAGATGAGCCTGGTGAAGATTTTTTTGATTGAGATCTAGTTACTGGTCTATTTGCTGAACTGCTGGGCTTTCTCCCTGAATATTTTGCTATGCTAGCTCTTACTTGATCTAATTTTGTCTCTCTACTTGGTGTATTTGACTGTTGTGCTGCTTGTGCTGATGCTTTTATTGCTTCACGTTTTTCTTCTTGTTCCAGTCTGGCACGTGCATTTTTTGGTCTAGGACTGCCTGTTCTTCTAACTTGGTTGATTAGGTAAGGGTTTGTTCTATCTTCTCTATGCAACATTATTTCTCTATCGAATTTAAATCCGCGTACATTTTTTCGCCGTTGGTAGTCTAGTGGTTTGAATGAACTTTTCTCTGGTTTTCGTTTTGGGTTATAAGGTCTGGCTCTTATTTTTCTATCAGTTAAAGCAAATTGTTCTTCGTGTGTTTCTGGAGGCGATTCAATATCAAGTGGTACTATTGACGGCTGTGGCTGTTGAGCTGGTAAAAACATTTCATCGTCTGATGAGGATGATACAAGAGGAACGCGAACTTCTGGTTCTTGCTGTCTAATTTCGTCAGCAATTAACGGATTAACTGGTATTCGGGCAATTTGTTCTGCGTCCAGGTTTAGGTCAGCTAAATTTTCATCTGAACTGCTATTTTCATCAAATAAATTTGGGATTGCTTCGTCTGAACTTGAGGAATCAAATACTGGAAGATGGACTGGGGCAGTTCGTGGTCTAACTGCTGGTGCTACTATTCTTGGTGGGGCTGGTGCTGCTGGAGGTGCTGCTGCTGCTGGTCCTGCTAATGGTCCACCTAGGGGAACATTTATGGTAACTCTGACTGGGTCTGGTTTCACTTTCTTGGATTGTTGTATCTCTGTTTCTTGTTCATTGATTAATTCTGGGATATGTTTATCAAAAAGATCTGGTTCCATGTGCTGTCTTCTAGATGGGTCTGGTTGAAAGTTTACAGGGTTGATGACTTCGAGATCTTCAGGGGTTTCACTTGGTTTAATGGGCTTCAGTCTAATGCGATGCACACATTGGGTGTAATTCGTATTTACTTTTCGAATAATGTAATTGGAATCAGTAAGGACTTTTTCCACTTTATATAGCGGTAGCCATTTCTGTACTTGGGAAGCTATTACTGTATACTGTTCTAGTAGCTTAGGATTCAAAAGTAAACAGAATGATTTCTCCGGAATCGGTTTCGCTGAAGCTTTTTGATCATAATACTTTTTGTACTTCAGGTATGCGGTCGTCAATTTTTCTTTGTTTTCTCCAAACTTTTGCATCATGGCATCTTGCAGTTCATTTACAAAGTCCGAGTTTACTGCTACTGCATCCATTACTTTTCTAGAGAACCTAATGTCGAGGGGCTTTATAGGTTCTCTCCCATGGAATAAAGTTGAGGGACAACAATTTGTTGCTGAATGATATGAAGTATTATGAATAAAGGTTGCAAGAGGAACATATTTGTGCCAGTCTTTCCATTGTTCCTCAGTATTGAGTTTCAAGATTCGGTTCAATGGTCCATGTGATCGTTCTACTGCTCCAATGGTTTGAGGGTGCTTTAGCGAGGCATGTTTTAACTTTACTTCAAGTAAACTTGCTAATTCTGACATTAATTCTGAAGTAAAATTTGTTCCTAAGTCACTAAGTATTGTTTGAGGAATGTAGCTGTGTTGGAAGAACACCTTTACTAGTTCTCTGGCTACTGTATCAGCATATCCATTGGTTAACGGAACTGCGAATAGGTACTTTGTAAATACATCTATTCCACTCAAGACATACTTATATTGTGATGACTTTAGGGGGCCTACTAAATCAATTTGGAGCATATCTCCTGGATATGATTGTAGTGAACTGACTGGTTGTAACTTGGGTGTGATGTGGCTTTTTGGTACTCTGTTAAGTTGAAGACAAGTGAGGCAATTTTTGATGAAACTAATGAAATGTTCGGTGAAGCCTGGATAATAAAATCGCTTTCTAAATTCCTGAATTGTTGCTTTAATGCCTAAGTGACCTGCTGTTTGTGAATTATGGAGCCTATATATAGTCTCTTTCCACAAATGCTTAGGTACACAGAATTGTTTATGAAGTACTTTTCCAGTATCATCATAAAAATTCCGGTATAAGACATTCCCTTCAAGAATTAATCTATTTAAGTGCTTGTGATACTTCTTTAAGTTTGTTGTAGCATACTTTAAGTCAGGTTGTTGATTATTTTGTTGAATCCAGCTTATTACTGTTCTAATGTCTGCATCTTTTTGCTGCTCATCTGCTAAGTTAAGGCTAATTAAGTTGTCTGTAAGATCTGGAAATTCATCTAATGGATTTGGGTACTCAATTGAATTTATTTCTGTTTTTCTTTTAAGTTTTAATAGCCCTTGTATTTCTGTGATTGGTGAATTACTTTGTTTCTTTTTATAATCTTCATACACTCCAAGTTTTTTAAGGACGTCTAGTTCAGCGTTGTTAGCTTCGTCGTCAAAATTGTCAATATCAAATAATACGTTCAGTTCAACATCAGGATTTTGTGCTTCTGTATCAATTTCTATTTCTCTGACTGGAATTCTATCTGTTAACTTTAAAGACATTGTTGCTGATTTGTCATTCTCCATTCGCGAGAGAAAATCCGCTGCGTAATTAGCGCGTCCAGGAATGTGAGCAATTACTATATTAAAGGCGAGTATTCTGTCTAAACAGTTCCAAAGAGATGGCGGTATTACTTTTGACTGAAAGAATTGTGTAAGGCTTTTGTTGTCAGTGAGTATAATTACTTGTTTGCTTGATCCCCAAATGTAGTGTGAAAAGTAGTCCAGTGCATAGTACAAAGCTAGGAACTCTTTGTAATAAATTGAGAACTTTAATTGTGTGGCATTAAACAAATGCGATCCAAACGAAACGGGAGCGTATGTTTTCTTTTCTTTCTTTCCTGTTTCATTTACGTAGTCTTCCACCATTAGTACAAAACCTGCACCGTGGTAACTAGCGTCACAAAGAATTACATACTGTAGCCCTGGTTTTGGCAATCGCAAAGTTACATTCGTTGCTTCCATTAGATCCTTCTTTATTACTTCTAATGCTTTTACATGTTCTTCTGTGGTTTCTATTACTGCATCCTTCTTCAGGAGCTTGTAAAAGGACATTAGTTTCTCACCTAGATTAGGTATGTAATTACGGAAGAATTGCGTGAAGCCAATTAGTCGTTTTACTTGCTTTGTTGTTTTCGGCATTTTAAATTTATCAAGAAATTTCGTTATTTTTGATTTTTCTGGTGATATTCCTTCTGCACTGATGTTATTTCCAAGGAATTTCATCGTATCTGTTGCTATTTCACACTTTTCGGGCGACAGTTTCAGTCCGGATTGACGTATACATGTAAAGATTTCTCGTAAAGAGGGTACCAATTGTTCAAAATTTGTTACTGCATTTCCAGTATCATCCATAAACTGGGTACAGTTTCCTGATGCTAAACATGGGTCCAAATAATGTCTAATGAAGGAGCTAAATCCGGTTACTGACTTATTCAATCCTTGTGCAAGACATTTATATGCATAAGTTCTCGAAGCAAAGTTAAATGCTAGCAGTTGCACTGATACATCGTCTGCCATTTGCACACAGTGATATGCTTGAGAACAGTCAAGTTTCGTAAACAATTTTTTCCCGGCAAAGTAGTTTATTGCGTCACTCATGTTTGAAATCGGGAAATTCGTATTCACGTAGTCATTTTTTAACAAGTGGTTTACTTTTCTCAAGTCAATTAATAGTCTGAGTCTTCCTGAATTCTTTCTTTGAGCGAAAAGTGGACTACTATATCTTGATTGAGACAAAGTTGTTATCAGACCGTAGTAATGCATTAGTGCTAGTTCTACTTGTAACTCATTTCTCAAATGCACAGGTGTTGGAGGACCTTGTTCATAAATTGGTATACTTCTTTCTGGAGTTAACTTTATTTCTAAATCTGTATTATATCCGACATCAAATCTGTGTTTTGCGAAAATTTCGCTGAATTCAACTAGTAATTCACCTACCACTGCTTTTTGCTCATCATTGAGGGCTGATTTTTCCCACGGAAACTTGCTCAAAAATGTTATTTTATCCTGATGATTACCCTTTGGGTCTAATTTCTCCATTTCTTGCAGTTTTAGCAGTTGCTCATAGATATCTCTCTGCAAGGGCGACAAATTTGTCGGATCTGGGCACGTTTCAGGCGTTGGGAACCACAATTTTTCATATTCTGGCGCTGGTTTCACTGGTTGAGCCTTTCTTTTTGGGGTGTCTGTAACTTGAATTAGTTGGTTTATTTCTGTTAAGTAATTTTCGCTCATTTTTGCAACATTAATTAATTGAGGATCTACTTCTAACAACTTTTCAGCTTGATCTGATGTTAAGAATGAGAATTTGGCTATTTCTTCGCCTTTATTTATGGTAATTGGGTGGTCAGTAATGTTCAGGACATAGATATACAGAATGTTATTTTCAGCAACTTTACTTAAAGAGGATGTTAATATTACTTCGCTATCTTTTTCAAAGATTTCATTTGGAATTATTACCCCACAAAGGTCAGTGAATGATTCTAGTTTGTCATAAAGCTTGCATTCTAATATTGCTTGTTGATTTGGCTGTAAGACTTGCTTTTTCTGTGTATAAACTCCAAATTTTTTACGTTTTACCACTCTTCTAGGTTGCTTTTCTGGCTTTATTTCATTTATTTGTAGTGTTTGATGAGGGAATTTAATGTAACTTTGTCCTGGGCAGATGCTAACTTTATGTTTAACGAAGAACGGGTTGCCTAGGATTACGGGAGTTGTGACAATTAATACAAGGAAATCTTCTGTAAATGTTTGTGTGCCCAATTTAAATGTAATTTTAATTGCTTTATCAATTTTAACTATGTTGCCGTTTGCCATTTTAACTTTGTCTAGATCTGGCTTTTCTATTTCTGTTATTGAATTGATATTTGTATTAATTAGTTCCTTGTAAAACTCACGACTTATCACATTTGCAAATGCTCCTGTATCAACTAGTGCGCGTCTTTCTAATTCTCCATTAAATTTAACTTTAACATAGGACAATGTTCTGCCTAAAAGTGGGACAATGCTGAATAATTGCTGAACATGTGGTGTTGGCTTTGGTACGGGTTGAGGTACTTGTGTTGGGAGTTGCGCAGATTTATTCACTTCACATTTATTATTATTACTTTTGCGTTTTCTACGCTTTTTGTTACTTTTAATATAAACTGGCTCTATTACTTTATCTAAACTAGGACTAGACGTGCTTTCGTTATAATAGTTAACTGAGTTTTTATAATTTTTATTTATTTTTTAAAGTTGGGTGGCTTTATTAGTTTTTTTGTTGATTAAATGGGAAATTCATACCTCTCATATTTCTGCTTTGGAGTGCACCAGCACGACTAAATTCTTTTGCTTTTTGCATACCGTATCGGTCTTGTGCTGGACTATCGTAAACTATACCCTGTCTAAGAAGGTTTTGGGGGGTATTTTTTGTTGGGAACCGATAAACTGGTCTATTAACATAAGCTGGATGAACAAATGGGGGACTATCTGAAGGTTCGGTCCAATAATTACGAGTTTGTGACTGTTCGTTATAATGAAACGGTCTAGGGGCATTAAATTGTGGTCTAAACTCTCGGTAATTATTAGCACGGGGGGCATACTGTTGCTGGGGCCGATAATTTTGCTGAAACTGACGATAATTGGGCTGATATTGACGGTAATTTGGTCGATAATTCTGATATTGAGGGCGGAAATTTTGTCTATAACTTTGTTTATAAGCTTGCTGTGGATAATGTGGTGTAAAAATGTTTACTGGGCCTTGTTCTGGTGGCTCATTTTTAGGTGCTGTTCTCTGCTCAAGTTTCTGCTGAAGTTCTTTTTGATTATTTGAAATAACAGTTATTGCTTTTAACATTTTATCAGTGTTTGTTTCCGTTATTTCATTAAAACCGTCGTCAAAGTACTCTTCTCTGCTACACATCTCCCTTATTGCAATTTGTTGGCTAGCTAAGGTGCATAATTGATCAATGGTATCTGTTTCTGGTCTTTCTAAGAGCTTAGGCTTCAGCCAGTTTGGCATTGACTTAATAAAGAAGCGCTTTATTTGCTCGTTTTTTCTGTTTTCTGAAGTTTCTAGAGCAGAATCTCTTGCTGCTGTCTCTATTTCAAATCTACGAGCTTCCGCATCACCGTGTCCTGCTGGCGCTACTACTATTTCAGGTGCTGGATATGCTTTATTGGCTTCAGTTCTTAACTTTACTAAGAAATTTTTAACAGTGTCTGTTTTTGGATTAAACTTTTGATTCTCTAACTTTATAATTCTGATCTCTCTCAAGTCATCCTGCGTGAATCTATTTCTTAGGGCTGTTATACTGTCTTCGAAGACTAGTCTGGTAGCCTCTGGTAGGGTTAAGAAGTATCGTAAAGCGTCTCCTTTTAAATGTAATTGCAGAAAGTTCGCTTGTTGCGCGTTTGCGATTGCTGCAACTCCGATTGCACCTGTTATTAGTTGTTCAAACTCGTTAAAATTGTCCGTTTCTGATCCGGAAAAAGGCGTGATGTTGATCTGCGCGTGTGCCATTGCGCTTTTTACCCGATTAGATTATATACTTTTCGTTCAATCAGTCTTACTTTCGTTCTAAAGTATTAGATAGCACGCTTAACTTAACTTAATGGAGAGATTAAGGGGATTTAAGTGAAGAAAACAGTTAAATGAATAGCACAAGAATATCAGAAAAGAAACTACTGAAACCATTCGTTCCGAAAGTAATAAAGAAGGGCTGCTTATAAGCCTATTCCTAAAGCTCTGGTCGAATCGTCAGACTTATATCGTTGAAGCCGTATGGGCCGCCGAAGTCTCACCTCTAAAGAGTGCCCCTTAGTTTAGGAAAATTCGTGGGGACCACGACCGCACAGGCCTTGTGGAAGCTGCACTCAAATAGGCAACAGCATAATTGACTGAAGTCACTGTTTGATTCATTAACCTCCGGAGCTGGGCGGGGAAATAAAATATAATTGTTTTTTATTTTTTGTTTAAACTTTGTTTTGCCCTCTTTTTAGTTAATAATTAAGTGATGGTTTCAGTAATTTATTATTCTGATGTTATCTGATAATCAGTGATGATGTTATCAAGGTTAATATCTCTGTCAGATTGAAGTTTGTTACGAATAAGGCCAAATTTGCGAACTTTTTGATTTAGACTTTTTGCTGTCCAATAAATTGCTACACGTTTATCATCTTTATCTAGCACATAAATAACGATAGACTTATAAAATGAAGAGGAGAAAGCGGTTACTATCTGAGCTTGCGTTTTACTGTTGTTTTGGGTATAATTAATGTGATTTCCTTCAATATGTTCAACAAAATTGGGGGAAGAGCGACAATTATTAATAGCGGGGAGAATTTGTTCTTTATAAATTGACATAAATAAAGCACCAAAATTAATTTTACAAATTCATTTACTCACAATATCCTCGTTTGCAAATACCCTGTGCTGTTTTTGTCCGTTGTGGCGGCTGTGGTTGAGTGTGTTCCAGTTATTGTCCACTCAAACGCTTTTGAATTATTGTTGCTTTTTGTCCACAGAGACACAAACACAGTTTCCACCCATTCTTTCCTTTGTTACTGCTTTTTGTGTTATCATCTTGCTCGGAAAAGAAGCGCTGGATGTGGTTCTGGATGATTGGAGGCTCTTAAGGTAATGAAGAAGAAGAGAAGAAAGAAAAAAACAGAATAAAGAAAGGAAATATCGAAAATATCAAGGAATTAATCGAATTATTGGTCCGTTAAACTGAAAAACAGTTAATAACTCCTGTCACCATGTTACGCACTGATTTTTAGTAGTGTTCCTCGTGGTGTTATTGAGGTTTATATTAGAAGTAATTGACTTGAATAATTGGCATTTTACAAGGACTTATTTTGGTGTTTCACAGTGCGATTTTTAGCAGATATATTTTGAATAAAATTAGCTAGTAATAGCCTTTTATTGAGCGCTTCAGATGCGTGATATATCCACTAGTTTGCCTTGCATTTTAGTGTTAAGTTAGTCGCTATTTCTTCTGTAACTAAGTTTACCAAACTTGGAGGTTTTCAAGAGAATTTCCAGTTCAATCTTTAATTAATTTTAGCAAGAATTATTTAATAATTTAACAAGAAGTTTCTCAAGTTTATCAAGTTTTATAAGATGATAGGCAACTGATTTTTAGGCTGGTTCTCCGGTGTTCTGGTGATAGTTGGGTCCGCAGGGTTGTGCCTTTAGTTGTATTGGTCCTTCGCAAATATTTACTGATTTTCAAGTAGGGCGATTTCCGGCTTTTGTACGTCTCTTGGTGTTTGTTCAGTACATATACAAGTTCCGTATTAGCACCTACTTTATCAGAATAATTACTTCACCAAGTACATAATCTCTCATGAAGTTATTTACTGATTATGTGAATTTATCATCAAGAAACTCAAAAAAGTAAATATTGAGGCTTTTAGGCACTTGAAGTGTTTGCTAGTAAAACTGTCAATCTGCGGTTGTTTCTCATAAACATAAACAAATTAGGGGTTACAGGCCTAGATGGAATACTGGCTATATATGGCCTTGAAACTAATTGAATATGAACTAATTTATAGCACTTATTTATGGATATTTAAGGGAAAATCATCACGTAACTATAAGGAACGAAATAGGGGCGTGACACTCATTATACTGGAAAAGACACTGACAAAACTGACAAAAAGTCAATTTTTTAACATTTTTTAGTTAATTAATTGAAGTTAATGTTACTAAAATCAACAACAACAAGGGACTCAATGTGCCCAAAAGACTCCGAAAATATGTTTGACATTTCATTTGGTTACAGAAAAACATTGGCCCCAAATTGAGAAAAACGTGTCGAGATTCCCATAACAGATTGAAACCAGAAAAATGGTCACAAAACGCCCAACGACTACCTAAAATGGTAGAAACATCCGTAAAACATATCTTAAAACGCGTGCATTACACTTCAACGAAGAAAAAAGACACCTCCAATACTTCTCTCAGAGTCCTAAAAATAAATCGCCATAACTGCTCATCCACTGGTAGAAAAAACAGTGCCCCAAAAACAACAATTCATTGCAATAAAATTTAGAAAACAATTTTTGCACAATTGTTTACCTACAATGACTTGCCTACGCAATTCGGATAATACAATGTTAATCTACCAGATACCCAAATTAAAAGTTGATGACATCCAGTTTCACAGGCAAAAAAATATTGTCTGAACGTATGATATGTTTTCACGTTTGTTCAACTATTCTTGAGTTTGCATTTGAGTTAAACATTAGAAAGTGAAAATTAGGGATGAAAATGTAATTTTCGTGACATTTTTTCTCTCGTGAAACATGCATGAAGTTCATCAAATTTACATTGGGGTACCCGGCAAGTTACCATAGTGTATAATCTGAATTCCATGGGTAGACAAGATTAAAAGAATACGGGAAAAATTTAGTACAAAAAATTTTTGAGATTTTATCACAAGTTTGCGCAACATCCCGTCAAAAACTGAACTTTTACTTCGCAATACACTATAGTGTTAACTTAGTTTAGATGGCTGGTATAATTGCTTTATTTGAAAGCAATTAAAAAGACACTATTACAATAATTAAAAAATAAACATAACCGACTAAACGTCGGAAGAATTGCTCTTGAACGACTAGCGGGAGCTCTAATCAATTGCAGCCTGCTTCAGTCGGGGGGGGGGGGGCTAAATGGGACAAAGAAGTTCTAAAGTGGGCTTCAAATAATCACATTAGAAGTTAACATATACCACTATTAAGATTTAAAGTAAAAAATGACAAGAGTTTCGGCGCACTTTTCATTTGACTTTTAGTATTAAATTGCCGCCAATTGAGTTCAGCTGCTTGAAATTGTGATTGAGAGAGAATTTTAGATCACGAGAAATGAAAAAAGTCTAGGGCGCAAAAGTCACTCGAAAAGTCAAAATTGTCAAGCGAAAATTTTGCATAAAAAAGACACACACGTTTACAATCATTGCTATGAACTACGTTCAAAAGCAATTAAAAATCAAACTTCATTGGAGAGCAATTAAAAATTTCGGTCGCTCTTTGCACCATATCCCATTGGACCTTTCCACAAGGTTGGAAGCAATCGAATTAGCAGGAATATTAAATTCCTTTGATTCTTATTACATTTGCGAATAGTAAGCAGATTGAAACAGAAGAGTTAGCAACCCAGCCCTTATTAGGAAGTGAGTGAAATAAAAGGAAACAGTTTTGTTTTACCCGCAGTAGCTCCTATAAACAACGACAAGCAGCTCAAACATTGTAAGGATTGTGAAAACTTCCAATCCGTCACCACATTAACAGATGGCCCAAAATCTAACTCATTGCCTTGATATTACTTCGGATGATTTAATGTTTTTGTGGTCAAAAAGGGTCCCGCATCCACCCTAAAGGTTTTGCGTTATAAAAATGGAGCCATGTAAATGAGAAACGCCGGACTTCTCGAGTTGCAAGAGCCAGCATTCTATTTCACAGCTTTTGAGTTATTTTTCTTGAATTCTCAACACAAGCTTCAAGTATGACCGTCCACTATTCACTTGATACGGACAGAGAAATGGGCACACGGGGAACAACAAAATACGCCTAACCAGATTTTGGGCCAGTTATTCAAGATGCATGAAATCAGTTACAGATATGTTATTGAGTGAAATAAAATGAGTACAAACTTATGTAATCGTTTTCATGGCTCCGCCACTTCAGTCCTGAAAAGCACACAGCAAAACCTATACTCTCATCAAATATAGGCACAAGTTCACGCACGTCAAAAATTCAGCAACATTAAAAGGAGATCTAATCAAGTATCTTTACATAAGTTTACACATTCCCTGTGCAATCAACATTAAGCAATATAATACAACCAGCCGTTTTCAGTTACCAAACAATTCTTTGTGCAGTCAATTTTCCAAGTATGAATCACTGCATATATTAATCACTGTATATATTTGTCATCAGTATAACCGAAAATATTGACATTTCATAAGAACTAAACTTACTTTTAGATGCAGAGTTTTGTCTCGCTGCGAACTCCCTTGTATTCATTACATAACTTTTCTCCACAATTTCAGAAGGACTGGGGGAGTCTTTGTCCTCGCCTTCAACGATTTTATCGTCAAGTGATGCTCGTCTCTCGGAGGGTTCCTCGTGATTCTCAACAGTGACTATAACTTGATCGAAATCAATGATATCTCGAGTTGGATCCTCTTCTCGAAGCTCCGGTTCTGGCGGCTTTCTTCTCGTCAAACTGTTCAGTTCTAGATTGCTGTCTGTAAGTGACCGTCTATTTTTCTCTTTCGCATTTTTTCTAACTACATAGTCAATACATTCTGTGAACTTATTGTATTTTTTCACCAGCTTTTCCAAGTCGCTGACGTCAAAAGTGAGGTAAATTTGAAAGTTAGAGGGCAAAATTTTGAGAACCCTTACAAAATAAGTCTCTAGTCTGGATATCAACAAATGAGGTTTTCCTTTGATTCCAGACTCGAACAGTGCTCTTGAGATTGGGAAATTTTTCACCAAAACGGTTGTTTGTGTGGATGGATCTTTGTTCACATATTTGTTCTCGAACCGGCTCATAATTGAGAGAATAAGCACGCAAACGACAAATGCATATATACTGTGTACAACTAGAAGATTGCTCCCGGGTTCCAAATTGTTCAGCGTCAAACGTCCGAAGCTAAATCATACACACAAACTCTCAAACATAGCCAACTAATATCCGGGGAAATCTTAGATATACTAGCCGTAAAGGGCGACGGTTAAAAGTAGGACGGGGTAGGGCGTCCAAATCTTCCTTCACATAATAAATTTCTGTCTACTCCTAAGTAGCGTTCCTAAGTAGCTTTGATGATGTGTACACTAAAAGCTTAAGCAAGGAACTTAATGACCTCGCTCGTTACCAGTTTACCAGCAAAACCCAAACGTCAAATAACTGCTACAAACTGTTCGAGAATAATTAGATAGCTGCAGTATAGACTCCATTAATTGACATTTCCAAAAATTGTAGAGATGGTTGTTGTACTGTCAGTAAAAACTTCGGCATAACTCCCTCGCCCACTCGTGCTACTTTAGCACACAGTAAGGATTGTAATTGACTTAAAGGGAATTGGCTTGAAAGGCGCGAGTGCATGGAATCCTGATTTTGATTAACAATATTTTCGCTCATTTTCAGCGGAAACCCGACAAATTTTAATAAATCACCGTTAAGATTTTTTCAACATCTGATTAAAAACATGAACCGACTAACGTCGGACAATAGCTATCGAGCGACAGGCGGGCAATTTAATTCAGCGACTGTAATTCATTTTATATGGACAAAAACATCTGACCAGGGAGGGATTCAACCTCAGAAGCTTCGTCAGAAGCTTTAACCCTTTGTGAACCATTCTCTAGTGCTTTTCATTGCTACAATTGCTTTTCAAGCAAAAAAAACTCAACTTAGTAGTGAAAGCAATTGAGATCACTCAAAGATGAAGACAAGCACGAAAAAGTCACTTGAGAAGTCAAAGAATTTTCTGAAAACAGCGCGAAAAATGGTCAAAAAAACATAGCCCCGTAAAAAACCCGAAACGACTCGAAGAATTGTGCAAAAAAATTCTTAAGTAACCTTACCGAGATCATAAACATCAAAAAAGCTGAATCTAAGCAATATATGGTTAGAAACAACCAGTTTTTAGTTAGAACTGTTTGTAGGTGTGCGAGTAGATCAGTGAAGGGGCGGTATGTGGAAAGGGACAGGCTGTTGGGGGTGTAAGTAGGGTGGGGTGGGAGTTGAGATAAGTGCCCATGGGGTAGGTGTGGGTGGTAAGGTATGCGTAGGTGGAGGGTAGGTATGGATGCTAGGTGGGCGCAGGGGGTAGATAGGTGTAGGGAGGGGTAAGCAGGGGGTTTTGATAGGTAGGTGGTAGGTCTCTAGTTCAGGTAGATAGGATACTTAAAAGGGATCAAGAATTCTCAAATGACCTGTTCACCTTGAATACCACCAGCACTTCCTAATTATTATACATTACAAACTAAGCTACCATTGAAGACCAACCTTCGATAACAGAAGTCAACGCTCAAAAACAGAGCTAAATTTTTTAAAGGAAGAAGTCAAACTTCAAGTCATGAACAAACTTGCTGTAGCAAAAGAAGCAATTAGATGAATTCGATTATTCGAATTACAACTCGAACAGTCGTGCAATAAACATATCTGACTAATGTCGGGAGACGGATTGCTCTCAAACACTGGCGAGCAGTCGGTTTTTTACTAGCTGTAATTCAGCGAGATTAGCTTTAGCTGAATTGAAGAGGGAATGAGGTGATCATTGGAGGGGGAGGAGCGGGACGCGGAGGACAAGGGGAGAAGGGTGAGGTTGCTCCGGCGTAGTCCTACGGAAGGCATGTAGAGGGGGTGGGAGATGAGAATTGATTGGGGGTGTGAGAAGGGGGTGTGTGGGCAGGTGAACACGAGGGGGGAGATGACGAGGTGGGGGAATAAAGTGATGGCACCAAACTCTTGAAAAACAACTCTTCACACCATGAAATTATGCCTCCTGAACAGGTTGTGAACCGCAAGGAGTGTGAGAAAGGACTGTGAGCTGAGAGCAGCGAGGGGGGTGGGGGTGGTGGTGTGGGGTTAGCTTCTAAGAACCGCCCTTGACACCATAAGTATAAGTCTTCAAAACAGTTTCTGTGAGGCGCATACTTGGAGACTAGCAAATCAAAAGGCTCCAAGAGAACTTAATACCCTCCGGGCGCTACCTGTTTACCTCGTTTTGATGAAGAAAAGTCAAAAGCATCAGACAAAAAAATGATCTGGCAAAAAACGGCATAAAATGACCACAGGACTAAGGTAAGTGCTATTAACTTTGTTTGAGGAAAAATCAAAAGCTCTTAACTAATTCTATCTAATTCAGAAATATATATATATATATATATATATATATATATTTATATATATATATATATATATATATATATATATATATATATATAAATATGTATGTATGTATAAAACAAAAACGCAACATATAGTTGGAAACAACTAATTTATAGGTAGAAACGTGCTTAGGGCGTTTGTGTGCGTGCGCTGCGAGTGTGTACAGGGGATGGAGTTTGTAGGGAGGGGATAGATAGCTGAGGGGGTGTGTTTGGGAGTTAGGTAGGCGTAGGAGGTTGGTGGGCTGGAGGGGGAGGGGTAGATATTTGGGGGGGGGGGGGGGGAGTCAGTGGGTTTGATAGGTAGGGGCTGGCCGGTAGTTTAGATAGGTTCGAGGGACTTATATGGGTCAAAATCTTTCAAAATGACCTTTTCACCTTCAATATTACCAGCAGTCCCAAGTCTTATACACAACAAACTAAGCTACAGTTAAAGAACATAACCGACTAACGTCGAGCGAATTGGTCTCAAACGACCGGCGAGCGGTTGGCTTCTTCAGCAGCTAGCCACGGTTTACTGACCTCTGGGCGCTACCTCCTTATCCCGTTTGTGAATACGAAAGTCAAATGGGTCAGACTAAAAATCAGCCAAGCGAAAAATAGAATAAAAAGACAGACGGGATTAATATTTGCTACAAATTGCTTTTGAGAGCACTTAACAAAGATTTCCAAAAAAGTGCCTGTTAGACCATTTATGATAAGAAAACATTTCTACTATAACTCATTGTTAATGAGGATCAGAGATGCTGACATTACGCCACATAACAGCAGCTGAAGTGCGACTTCAACAAAAAGAGAGAGAGAAAACAAAAACGTGAACGAGAAGGAGAAGGAAAGGACCCCTAAGCGACAGAGAGAGAAAGCGACAGTAATATTTTCCATGATTGGTTGCGACTCTGCAACTTCTAGTTTTCTGGCCTTGTTATTAAATAAAAAAACTGAAAAAGGCAAACTAAAACTCACAGTAAAAAAATTTCTAAAACATTTTTCTGTCTCGAAAATTGTGTGAGGTGACCCGTCTCCGAGACTTGAAAAGTTTCGTTGGCCAATTTAAAGGACAAAAAATATTGATAAATTGTGAAAAACATTTCAAATTTTAACGAAATCTTGCAAAAATTTGGGATATTAGAATCTTAGGAACCACTTGACAGGCTCAAGAGACTATCTGGTATCCCTGTTTTAGGCCTGAAATAGATTCACAGGCTGATAAAGATCCATACACTTGGAACATAAAACTTTTCCAAAAATTTGAAACGTTTCAATTTCATTCAAAAATTTCCTAAAACTGGAGTCATAAAAAATTGATCGCCATCCCGTTAACTCTTGAAACTATGCAGCAGCTTATTATCAAACCTTGGAGGAGGTCAGGTCCTCTGATGTCGGAAAAAATTAAAAATGAAATACGTTAAAATTTTTTTTAAAATTCCTGACATTAAAATCTTGAAGAACATTTGGTTACATCTATAAACTATGCAGTAACATATTATCAAACTCTGAGGAATTTCCGTGGCTCTTGAGGCAAGAAAATCTAAAAAAACGACAAGAAAAATCAAAAACCAAAAAAATTGCAAGTTTTATAAAAAAAATAAATAAAACTTGCGATATTAAAAAGTTGAGATATAATCTATGACCAACAAAAATATTCCAGCAACTTATTATCAAACCCTAAAGGAGGTTTTCTGACGCTTGAGGCTCAAAAAACCTGAATAATGACAAAATGTCAAAAAAAAATTAAAAAATGGCAAAATTTGTCAAAATTTTGCCTAAAATCGTGATGTTAAAATCTTGCAAGACATTCCATTTCATCTAGAAATTATACAGTACCCTATTTTCAAACCCTAGAGAAGGTTCCCTGGCTCTTGAGGCTGAAAAAACTTAAAAAAATCACGAAAATTTTCAAAAATTGAAAAAAAAGCAAGTTTTATCAAAAAATTGACAAAATTTGTGACATTAAAAAGATGAAAAACTATTCCGTTTCCAACAAAAATTTGTCAATAACTTATAATCAAACCCCTTATTTCTTCTGGCTCCTGGGTCTGGGAAGACCTGAATAAGGAAAAAATAAATGTCAAAAAAATTGAAAAAAAATTGCACATTTAAAAAAAAAAATAAAATTCGTGAAATTAAAATGTTGAAATCATTCCATTACCACTAGAAAACTATGCAGTAACCCATTATTTAAACGTAGAGGAGATTCCTTGACACCTAGGGCTGATAAAAACCAGAAAATGTCAAAATCAAAAAATTTTCAAAAAGCTTGAAAAAAGTTGCAAAATAGCATAAATTTGCGTTTTTAGCCAGCGGTTGTTCGTCAGTAGCTATCCAGCCACGGAGGGGGGGGGGGGGGGGGGGGGGGGTGTGGGGGGCTGATGGGGAGGGGCAATACTGGGTTGGGGGAGTGGGGACAAAAGTGGGGGTGTTTTCAACATCTAAGAACCACCCTTCACACCATAAGAATAAGTCTCCAAAACAGTTTGAGCTGAAACAGAGCTGAAAGGCTCTAAGAGCACTTAATGCCCGATGGTCACTACCTGTTTATCCCGTTTTTAAGGACGAAAAGTCAAAAGCGTCGGACGAAAAATCGGTCAAGCGAAAAAGCGCATAAAAAGACCGACAGGACTAATATAATTGCTACAAACTTCGTTTGAGAGCAATCAAACAATGTTCGAAAACAGAAGTCAACCAAATTCCAATGCTCTTGCTCCAGTCGTAAAAATCAGTGTCAATATTCCTCTTCGAATCGAAAAAGACACACTTTTACAATAATTGCTTCAAACTTGTTTGAGCTCAATTAAAAACTACCTTTTGGTGTGATTGGTATGGTTGAAACTGGTTCCCACAGACGAGGTTGATGGGCAGAAGCACCAACATGCACACAATGGTATTGAGGAGCATGAATCCGATCACGTGTCTCTGGAAGTGGAGGTACTGGACACAGTCCTGGTTCACTTTATGTCCGAAGTCAGCAATGCTCAAAGTGAGAGTGAGGCGTAGCCATGAGAACAAGTGCTGCTCGTCTTCTTCCGCTATTCGCATTCGTCTCTTCTCCAGTTCCACTTCATCGTCGTTTCCTGGATAAAGTTCCCACAGTTAACAACTGAGATTGGCAGTGTAAGTTAGCTACTATTTAAAAGGCCACAATTTATCCACCCTAATGACTTATAGAAAAACGTGAAATCCATTCACGAGGATTTATAAGTCTTCGGTTTTCAAAAAAATCTAATGATGACACACTACATTCTGAAAGCAAAATAGATACCTGTAAGCAGTGAACAAACATCCTTAAAAATCTAAGTTAGACTGTGAGAAACCCGTAGGGTATTAATCTAGTTATCTAGTTATGGAATCTAGTTATCATTTACTCCTCAAAAAAATAAAGACTTTAATAGATAAAGCCTTTCATTACCAGTTGCGGAAATGATCTTCACACCAGGTGCATAAGATGTCGAGGCTGACATCGTGTTCATATTATCGCCAACGTCTCCCTCATTTCTCGACAATAGAATGACGTCACCGTGACCTCTACTACCATCCTGCAGGTGTTTTTCTTCACCCTCATTGTTATTGTTCGCATAATGCAGAGCTGTAGCTTGTGAGTTTGAGGGAGGGTGATCTAACTGAATGTCTCCGAGGTCTACCACTTCAGACTGAGGTAGAGTCGCGAACTCGTCCCCTTCCTCAGCTCCGAGAGTGATTGTACTGCGTCGAAGACTGGTGACCCCAAGAGGAAGAGAACCTGTTGCAAATTTTAAACAAACATTGCTATCCAGGACTAACAACAAGATGTGACCAACACTCAAGAAATATACAACCTAATTAGGCTGACGGTGTGCACCTCCCCTTTGGTGGAGGCACACGTATTTAGTCCATTGAACTTTAAGTAAACCAGAGCATAGTGCTTTGTAAATTTGGGAACTTCGCTAATTAAGGGGTTGTGTCCCGAGAGAGGACTATGAATTAACATTTACAACACCATGTCAGAAGTCATGAGATTATAGGTTCTAGTTATCTAAACCCTAACAATTTGTAGCTCCATGTCATCAACTGCGCATTATGACCGCAAAGTTTTGTGCTACGATAGATTTGTTCGATCACGGATTAACAGAAAATGAGCAAAAATTTTAATCAGAATCGACACACAAATAGCACTATAAGCAGGAAATTGGCTAACTTGTATTCCTATGGTAACAGAAAGGTTGTAACCAGAGTCAAACAGCCGTTAGGGTCATAAAGTAATAGAAATATGGGTCACAAGTGAGAAATTAACTTCACCTGCACAGTTGGTACAATAGAATTGAGATACAGTTCGAAAAATTCGTCATTAGTGTGGTTAAATTTGAAAACCAGCAAAAGTTAAAAGTTAGTGCAACAACTCACGTGTTCTCAAGTTCATGGCTGAATACAAAAATCATCCCAATCTTAGAAGATAAAAAGTAATAACATAACCGACTACCGTCGGGCGAATTGCTCTCAAACGACCGGCGAGCGGTTGGCTTCGTCAGTAGCTAGCCACCGTTTAGTGAGGCCGGCTTAAGCTTGATTCGACTCTGCCACTTTTAGTTTTCTAGCCTTGTTAGTAAATAAAACTGATATTTTAAAAATTTGCAAAATATTGCAAAATTTAAAAGAAAAGCTTCCAGATTGCGCAGTGAAAATGTTCAAAACTATTTTCTGTCACTGGAGTTATGTCAAGTAACCCATCTGCATCAAATTATCAAACCCTTAAGGAAGTTTTCTGGCCCCTGCGTCCGAAAAGACGTGAATAATGAAAATAAGAATTATGTCAAAATTTGAAAAAATGTGCAACATTTGTCAAAGAAAAAGCTAAAAAATCGTGATGGTAAAAGGTTGAAACCATTCCAGCGTCACTAGAAACTATGCAGTAACCTATTACAAAACCCACGAGAAGGTTCCTTGACACCTAGGTCTGAGAGAAATGAAAACATAACCGACTAACGTCGGGCGAATTGCTCTCAAACGACCGGCGAGCTGTTGGCTTCGTCAGTAGCTAGCCACCGTTTAGTGAGGCTGGCATAAGCTTGATTCAACTCTGCAACTTTTAGTTTTCTAGCCTTGTTAGTATATAAATAAAACTGATATTTTAAAAATTTGCAAAATATTGCAAAATTTAAAAGAAAAGCTTCCAGATTGCGCAGTGAAAATGTTCAAAACTATTTTCTGTCACTGGAGTTATGTCAAGTAACCCATCTGCATCAAATTATCAAACCCTTAAGGAAGTTTTCTGGCCCCTGCGTCCGAAAAGACGTGAATAATGAAAATAAGAATTATGTCAAAATTTGAAAAAATGTGCAACATTTGTCAAAAAAAAAGCTAAAAAATCGTGATGGTAAAAGGTTGAAACCATTCCAGCGTCACTAGAAACTATGCAGTAACCTATTACAAAACCCAAGAGAAGGTTCCTTGACACCTAGGGCTGAGAGAAATGAAAACATAACCGACTAACGTCGGGCGAATTGCTCTCAAACGACCGGCGAGCTGTTGGCTTCGTCAGTAGCTAGCCACGGTTTAGTGAGCCTAGCTTTTGCTTGATTCGACTCTTAGTTTTCTAGCTTTGTTAGTAAAAAATACAAAAAACCGATATTTTAAAAAATTTGAAAATTTTGCGAAAAAAAAGCTTCCAGATTTCGCAATGAAATTGTTCCGAACTATTTTTTGTCATGGAGTTATGTCAAGTAACCCATCTGCAAGACGAAAAACTTCGTTGGCCACTAATGATCGTCAAACTCGAAAACAATAGCAAAAAATCTTGCTAATTTTCAGGATATTAAAATCTTCAAATCCATTTCATTGTCTCAAGATACTATCCAGAATCCCTATTCCCAGCTTTAAATAGTGTCACTGGCTCATGAAGATACATAAACTTGGAACATTATAAGATCCAAAAATTTGAATAAAAATTAAATTTTATCAAGAAAGTGCTAAGAGCTGGAGTCTATAAAATATTGAGAACCACTCCATAAACTCTAGAAACTATGGAACAGCTTATCATCAAGCCTTGAGAAGGTCCCTATGACCCTGGTGCCAGAAAAAATGATTAAAAGTTCAAAAAGATTCAAAAACTTGAAAAATTGTAAATATTTTAAAAATGGCTGATATTAAATACTTGAAAAACATTCCATTACATGTAGAAGCTATGCAGTAACCTAAAATCAAAACCTAGAGAAGGTTATGTGGCTTTTGAGTTTGGAGAAACCTAAAAAGCGATAAAAATTTTTTAAAAAATTGAAAAAAAGCAAGTTTTATAAAAAAAATTGATAAAATTTGTCATTTTAAAATATTGAAAGCTATTCCGTGGCAAATGAAATTTCTTCGGTAACTTATTATCAAACCCTAAAGGACGTTTTTTGGGTCCTGCGTCCGGAAAGACGCGGATAATGAAAAATAAATGTCCAAAAAATTGAAAAAATTTGCACGTTTTGTCAAAAAGATGCTAAAATTCTTGATATTAAAATCTTGCAAAACATTCGATTACATCTAGAAGCTATGCAGTAACCTAAAATGAAACCCTAGAGGAGGTTATGTGGCTTTCGGGTTCGGAGAAACATAAAAACCGACAAAAATGTTTGAAAAATATGAAAAAAGGCAAGTTTTATGAAAAATCCTGATAAAATTTGTCACGTTAAAACATTGAAAGCTAATCCGTAGCAAATGCATTTTGTTCAGTAATTTATTATTAAACCGTTAAGGACGTTTTCTGGCCTCCGCGTCTGAAAAGACGCGGATAATGAAAAGTAAATGTCCAAAAAATTGAGAAAATTTGCACGTTTTGTCAAAAATTGCTAAAATTTGTGATGTTAAAACCATTCCACTAACACTAGAAACTATGCAGTAAACTATAATAAAACCCTAGAGGAGGCTCCTTTACATCTAGTGCTATAAAAACTCAAAAAATGACAAAAATTGTCAAAAAGCTTGAAAAAAATTGTGAAAATTAGTATAAAATTGTGAGTTTTTAGCGATCGGTTGTTCGTCAGTACCCACGGGGGCGGGGGATGGGGGGGACGAGTGGTGCACCGGGGAGCTGATGGGGAGGGAGGGGGGCATCAGTGGGGTGAGGGGCAACAGCGTGGTGGGGGGCGGTTGGGGGGCAATAGTGGGGGGGGGGGGGGGTCAACAGTGGGGGTGTCTTCAACCTCTAAGAACCGCCCTTCACACCATAACCCTTCACACCGCCCTTCATATAAGTCTCCAAAACAGGTTTGAGCTGAAGCAAAGCTGAAAGGCTCTCAGATTACTTAATGCCCGCTAGGCGCTACCTGTTTATCCCATTTTCGAGGACGAAAAGTCAAAAGCAGCAGACGAAAAATCGCATAAAAAGACCGACAAGACTAATATAATTGCTTCAAACTTCGTTTGAGAGCAATTAATTAGCCAATGAGCACCAACTTGCTCTAAATTTACCCAAAACATAAACTGCCCCAATGCAGGGCTGTAGCAGACCGGCTCCAACAAAGAGCTTTCAACGAACACCAACTTGCTCTTACTTTAAACCGAAAAACTGTCCCAATGTCAAAATATATCTGAAGAGTTAACGCAGTTGACATTGTAGCATTTTCATATTTGTTTATGATGATTTTTTATAATTTTCATGAGAAAGTCACCAACAAAACAATCTACGTCCCGACAACTGTTTCAAAAAGCTCTACTTTGGCCTCATTTTCAAGTTTTTGCATGCATTGTTTAGATGGCTTCAAACGTGTGTTCTGAATTGCCGTAGACAAGATCAACAATTTTTGGGCACAAAACCGAGAGCTTTAAATTTCCTGTAATTGCAAATCTTATTCTTCGCGCATTCGGTTGTAAGGTAAGCTCGAAACATCGAAAGAAACTGTAGCAACTGGTTTGAAGATATGTTGAAACACTCACGTGCACATACTAAAATGCCAAAAGTCTGCAGTGCCAGAAGTTCCTACTTAGCCCTACTTAGCCAGAAGTTTACTTCCAGTGATCTTCGTCATGTTAAAATGTGCGCGTTCTCAGCATAATTATGTGACTCTACAGTCACTTAACAATTCCGACTTGATATCTCGAACCACTTTAAACGTCAGACGTTCTCAGTGACTTCAGGCAGAGTCGGGTAACCATTACTTAAAGACCTAAAAAGGGAACGCGTTAACATAATTCACTTTCAAAATTCTTCGATACCTGTCGGAGGAAGGAATGATAAATTCCTTGAGTATCACCATACTTCAAACCATTTTCCAGAGTCTCTTTTATCATCAACAAACAATTGATAGTAGCCAAAATCTAGATTTCAGAAAGCGTTCTAGGCATAAAGTACACAATACCGGTTTAATTGTCTAAGCTTTAACTTACTGGGGGAATGGCTGGCGTGGAGGCACTCAATATACTTTGCGCAGTACTTTGACATTCACTATGTAAATAATAATTACTAACCAATCATTGGTGAGTAAACAGTGTTATAGATGCTATCTTAAATGTTAGTTACTTTAGCCGGATTGCTTGAAAAGTACAAATACTATATTTGGAATCATTAAAATCTGTTACAAAGAACAGTTGGCTCTCGTTTTTACTATAATATTTACTCTTAATTCACTTTTGTGTTGAAGTATTGCTAGATCTTAATATCGGCGAGGTTTACGAGGTTTATAAGTTTGTTGAGCTTTCTTACAGGAGGTTAGCAACAAAACTATTAATTGACTGAAGCCTTGTAAACTTCAGCACCAGATTGAACATAGTTTATCACTGAGGATATTCATAATAACCTCAATTAACTTAAGTTACCGAAACTTAAATACACGACAGAACAACTAATAATTTCGACGAGGTTATAAGTCAATCGGAATCGTAGTAACGAACCACGCCGCAGAAAAACTCCAGAAACAGGCCGTAAAGATGAGATTTTCGAGCAGTGGCAAAATATATTTATATACAATAGTCGTTAAAACCTTAAGAATACCAATATTGCTCTTCGAGTCTTAAAAACCTGATGAATGCCAATACTTCTTTTATGGCCGAAAAAAGAGCACAGGAAAAATATAAGGCTACAAACTTTGTTAGAGAGCAATTAATATTATAGACTCAAAGTAGCACGTGGTGGTTGACTTAGCTGACCGCTACAATTTCCGCAAGATCATACTCCGAAGCATTAAAAATGCTTATGAACACTGCACTAAAATTACTTAAGAGATTCGAATCAATTTGTTCAAGGCCGATAATGCCTTTACCAACAAACATCTGGGGGAAAACCAACTTAAAAATGCTGACTTTCAAAACAAGGTTTAAATTTCAGCGAAAAAAGTTGTAAATTATTCATTTTCTATAAAACTTAAATATAAATGACCCAGCAAAATGTTCCATGGAAATTTAACTCATGGTCACGAATGGTGCGTAAAACATCGCAATGAAAACAAAAGAGGCACAAAAATTTTAAAGCTCTTTGAAATCATTTAGTCGAATACTCGGTTCATTTATAAATACTCTGTTAACAAATTTCGTCCGATAACGAAAGTTCGTCAAATAACATCCGATAACAGTACAAACGTCAATTTTTATAACTTTAATAGCGAAACGACGATATCTTTTTCACATAAAAAAACAGTGGCAGAAAAATTAGACTATCTAGAAGATGCCTGCAAAATTTCATGTATACTCAGAATTTTTTGGCGATTAAAACAATATGTTGTCTCAATGAGTTTTTCTCAATGTTGTTTCATTGTGCAATTTTCTTAGAAAAGGCAATGTTGAAACAAAACCCACCAACATAGGGCAAAAACTCTCAAACGACTGGCGAGTGGTTGGCCTCGTCAGTAGCTGCTTAGGGAGGCTGGCTTTAGCTTATTTGAGTGGATAGTGGGGTGAGCATGGGAGGCGAAGGGGAGGTGGGTGATGAGGGTGGGCGTGTGGGGTTACGGAGGGAATGAGGTGGAGGTGGTTGAAGTGCTGGGGGAGGGGGTGGGGGGGGGGTGAAGTGGTGTGGGAAGAGAGTTAAGTGGGAGAAAGTGCTAAGAGGGGAGGCATTGATGTGGGATGAAGTTAAACTTTAACATCAGCCCGTTACACCATATTTATGTCTCTTGAATAGTTTGAGTAAATCGCATAATTAGAGATTAGTGAGCTGAAAGGCTCTACGAGAACTTTATGCTCTCCGGGCTCTACGAAAACTCGATGCCCTCCGTGCTTTACTCCGTTTTTGAGGACGAGAGTCAAATGCCCAGACAAAAAAATGGTCAGACGAAAAGTTTTAAGTACAAAAAATCACAAGACCAGAAGGACCAATCACTCCAAACTTCGTTTGATAGCAATTAAATAGTCTGAACAGTGTAAGACAGGCCCGCTTGTTTATAGTACCTGAGTTACCTCCCCAAAAGTAGGACTTCCGCCTCACTTAAGAAACCAGGCCACTGTGAATACAAACCTAATTTCTATGGCCAAAATTGAATTTTTTATTGCAAAGAGAAAAATATATCACGCGTACTAATCATGAACAAACATAGCAGACTAACTCCTTTGGAAAAACTGCTCTCAGATAAAAGCTTCCTTCAGCTTGAGAGAACTTTTACACGTAAAAACTGAAAGACAAGCGCAAAATAGTCACTCAAAAATGCGCAAGGGTTGCAGTCTCAATTTCTCCTTCCGTAGCAGAACACTAGTCTCGGTGAACTATTAACCTAATGCCTACTATAACCCCAAGAGAGATATACAAAAACTTAATTCCCTCGGGCTTTAGCAGTTAATGCCTTTCTTCATGACTGAAATACAAATCGATCAAAAAATTGATGAAATGAAAACTGCATAAAAAGACCAATCGGACTCAAATAATTGTTACATACTTTTCTTGAGAGCAGTTTATAGCTATCGAACTACTGAATAAGTTTTTTTTGTTAGAGTTTTGAATCACAGAATTTGTTGACTAAGACAAATGGAATAGGATAATAGTTCAATTGGTAGGCCCTGCCAATAACTCTTGCAAGAGCAAAAGTGTACTTAGTATCCATAATCTCAGAAAATGTACGAAATAAATGAGCCTCAAAAAAAGAGTACTAATTCGGATGAATTTGGTTCCATTTCGTTCACTCGAAACAAAACATACAGCTGTAACAATATCAATTCGCAAAAATCAACGTAGGAAAAAGCCTTCAATAATATTCACATGAACCGTGAGCAACATTTAGTTTTGTTTAAAAGGATATTAATTGATGACCGTCATCAATACATCATTGATGCCCAATAAGAGAACATCTATGCATTATTATGGATACCCGCCCATACAGACCTTCAATCATTAAGAGAAGGATGCGACAAATCAAGAGTATCAAAGCAAACCAGTCCATTTTGAATATCAAAAACTATTAAAACTGGAAAACTGGGAACTTATTTTTTTTAATCTTAAACGCTTGTATCCTTATGAATTCAAACAAACAAAAATGATTTTATTAGTGATCCTAAGGCGGCCAATGCTTCAATCACTCCTTACTTTTACTTCGCATCCGAGGCACGGTCGTGTTTTTATCGTTCAGATCAGCAGCCATCTTGTCCCCTCTTCCCCCGTTTGAATCCAACTCAGTGGCCCCATTAATCTCATAGTTTTGGAAATTGCCACTCACAATTCGAGAATGCCTTAGTTTATGTCCAGCTTCGCTGATTCTTGTGGCCGCGTTATTCGCCGTCGTCGTAACTGTGTGCACAATATTAGGAAGCACATGTTTCGATTTCTTCAACGTAACTCCCAGTCTCGCGTAACTGCCGATACCTAAACGTACTTATTCGATTAGTTGAATAGTCAAAAGAATGAATTTGAAGTCACAAAAAGTGAAAAACATGAAACGACTGATTTCTAGACAACATAGTAGTTCGAGCTGTCAAGAAAGACATTTATGTGAGCCCAACCTTTCTCTAATAACAGTAACAACGTTGCTGAAATTATCAACCTACTGTGACGTATTGTGATCGAGAAAAGAAAGATGCACAAATCTTAATTAAAGTGTTAACTTATCATCTATGATCACAAATGAATTTTCATGGACAATTATAATTCAAAACAGGTTCTGATCTCAAATAGTGTACTCAACAGAGCATCATCTGGCGCTAATTTCATTAGCTCAAATCAATTTAGAAAGGTACAAATTTATCTCCGGCATTACGTGCTAAATTTTTGAAGTCACAATTAGCATTTGAAAACCTTCGACAAAATTAACCAGCCAGATTTCCTTCATATAGACCACTTCAATAGACCAGATCAAATACTTAAAAATGTAAATATGAGCTAACAGAACTATTAAAACTGAAACGATGCTTCCAAATTGTTTTTCTTGCGCATTATAATTTTTTCTGATTTGCAGTCTGAGCTACGTTAAGATTTCACACTGACTTAAAATTTACTACTGTGACCATAAAAATCATGTTTTCATAAGTAAACACACCTTATCGTTGAACTGTATTTTTGACTTACCTTTCCTCATAAATGAGAAAATGATAAGAATGAGAATGGTGAGAGCGGCATTGAGTGCAAATGTGAGATGAACTCCGCCATAGTCCTGTCGGTAGATGTCAGTATAGTTCCTGTTATCTGTCAAACAAGAGGCATCGTCTGATACAACCACACCAGACCCACCACCACCCGCAGTGGAGCCATTCATGGAACCATTTGTCATTTTGAATTTACCTTATCGATATCGCGTCTGATCTCAGTTGATCAAGCTTTGCTGGACATCAACAAATCTAAACACAAAATATTACGTACATGAGGGTGTTTCAAATAATAAACATATCTGGCAGATTTCAAGAAAATAGCCGCAATAGCTTTCCACACCAGTCTCAAAATGATAAAAGAAACAGACCAAGAAAAAACTTCTTTTAATTAAATGCCGAGATGTTATATTTTGATTAAGAACGTAAATAAAATATTGCTGCCTCGATTAGCTGCTCGCAGATAACCTTCAATCAGAGTTACACACATTCGACCATATATCTTTGAAATAAAGTAAAGAAAATTTAACTTCAGAAGGAGGAAGTCATTTTTGAGTGTGAGGTAAGTCACGCGTGACCAACAATTTAATCACGTGAATAAAAAACTCTCTCCAAAAATGACGTCACGCAGGCAATTCGGTTGAAATTGCATTTACGAATGAACAAAAAGCAGATTTGAATTGACTGACGTCATATGATTGAAACAAAAAACTGGACGACGAAATGGAAACAACCGGAAAAGTCCAGAATCGTCAGAAGCGTCAGAACGTCACATGTAAAATCGTAATTGGAGCTGGAACTTCTGCCTTTTGTCCTAAAACATTCACTCTTCATCTCATCAGTTGTGATTAAAAAATAGGTAAACTTAAACCACTCACCATGAAAGAAAAGATTTGAGCATAGACAATGGTAAAAACAATTACAACATTCAGTAACAATGCAAAGAGTCAACAGATTTGAAATATCAAACAAGTAGGAGGACTCTAACTGACAGAAAAAACAATCGATATATTGATGCCGGTAAACTCAATTTCCTTCAAACATTCAGTAACGTTGAAAAAGGGTCAAAATACTTAGGATGGTCAAAAACCGACATATCAAAAAACTGAGAGGGCTACGAATTAGCATGAACAAAATCTGAAAAAGATAGAACCACAAATTCAATGTGCGACCCAAAAGATACATTGTGAAAGCATAAATCAGGTAATATTCTTAGAAACTAAACTGAATTTTTCGAAGAGGAAAACTAAAATATAAGAAAAGAAAACAGTTTTTTGTTTTGGGGTCAGAGCAATTAAGGCAAAAAATAGGACATTAATCTCTCTTATTGGAGATATCATAAACAAATTGAGTTCAAACTACTGCAAAAACTAAATCAACAAAAAGAAACAATACAATTCAACGGCAAAAAAATGTTTAAAATCAAATCTGTGCGCCCATTAATATTCACAGAAAGTAAAAATCAGTCAAAATGCTCATACGGCACTTCAGCAAATTTCATTGCAAATAGCAAATACTCAGCGGAGAGCTATATTGAATGCAAACAAAAACAAATCTAAGAAAAATGCTTAAATCATTATCATTTTAACAACTGATAAAAAAAGAGCTGATAAAACTATAGGCCTTAGGATAATGATAGAATGATCAATTTTAAAATGCGGGGAAAATGGCCAAAAACAAAACAAATTCTTGATTTTTGAAAGATAAATTTACCTTTTACTTATAGTTCAATTGTTTTGTCGTTCAGTCTTCGAAATTTAGCCGAATTTAAAGTTTGACAACTTTCGCCAATTATGTTTTTCCGATCTTTGAAGTCTACTTCTATTATTTTAACTATACAGGAGAATAGGTATAATTTTTTTCTCAGCTTTGAATGCTAAGTAATGAAATATTTTTTTTCTGCTTTATTTTTTTTTCAATTATTTCATTACTTAGCATTCAAAGCTGAGAAAAAATTTATAGCTATTCTCCTGTATAGTTAAAATAATAGAAGTAGACTTCAAAGATCGGCAAAACATAATTGACGAAAATTGTCAAACTTTAAATTCGGCTAAATTTCGAAGACTGAACGACAAAACGATTGAATTATAAGTAAAAGGTAAATTAAGATCACTAACGGTGCACAAAGACATTCTAATAAATAAAAAACAATTGAGAACAATTGGATAAAAATTTCCAAAACCGAGCAAGCATATGTACTGCTCTATAGAACAAAGATAACTCACGATATAAAGAGTAATTCAATGCATGAAATATCAAAGGTCAGTTGCCATATTCACTTTTGAAAAAAGCCAAATATTATGATAATTCAAAGTCAAAAATGAATATAAATTGAGCCATATTTTCTCATCTAGAACTTGAAACGCATTAGTAGACTCACAAAGACACTGATATCAATTTCAGAGCAGAGGTTCACATATTAATACAGCTTCTAATAAAAATTATTTCTACAAAAAACTAAACTATAAAAAAAACTGGGCCAATCGGACAAAAAACTGCTGAAGATGATTATCTATATGCGCCATTCTGTCAAAAACACTGTTCAAAGTCGAAAAGTCATTCAATGATCGAAGCACGTGATCGAAAAACTTCTCTTGCTAACAAAAAATTAGTTCAGACGGAAATTCTAATCTTTGGCTTTTAGGTCACAGCCGTATGAAGAATAGTACATTCGGTAAAAAGAACCCTGAAGAAAACCAATACTCCTTTTCACGTCGAAAAAAATCCAAGCCATGAAATTTTCCGAATAGAATATGACTCAGTTAATACGAGTCCTGAAAAACAATTATTACGTTATTGTAAGCGCAGTCTTTACAAAACATGTACAACATATTTTTCAAGCAAAAGAAATAAAATTTTGACCGTTTACAGCTAATGATAGATCAGATTGCAAGAAAGACTCTACCCTGATCTATTTAATATTCATCAGTTCCTATTTCTGGAAACATTTTCTAGCAAAATGCTACAGAATGTCGAACAACTTCCAGATTTCATAGTTAACGCAAACAAAGCTCAAATTCGGTATTAAAGCAACATCTCGACAAAGTGTTTCTGGAATGATATCTTCAGATTTGTATTTGAATATAGCCTTAGACAGCTAACCATTGTTTTTTTTTCATTAGTAGCCACAAAGCGATAGCTGGGGTTGTTATTGGGCCTCTCTCGGTTTTTTGTAGTTGTCAAGATTTTGGTTACGACCATGTGACGTCACAACCACTTCAAATCTGTTGTTTTGTTAATTCGTTCATGCAATTCAATTGAAGTGCGTTAGTGACGTCATTTCTGACTCTTAATGGAGCTACCTTTTTGTTCATTCGCTTGAATAAGTTTTCCGTCACACAATAAGTTTTCAAGCATATCGAACAAAATGAAGAATAACCTGGAGATTTACTAACACCTACCATAATTGTTTTAAAAGGAATTGGTATCCTTTTAAGTAGCTATCCCTAGGGATAGGGTTATTTTGATGTCCAGTTTTTCGCAAGCATTAAATATCTTACGCACTCGCATTACCAAAAATTTCTTATAGTTCGTTGTCGATTTCACTAAACCCTTAAGCTGTCTTTCTAGCCTCTCCACTTTCTAATTGGAACCTATTAATGGCAAAATTCAACAAAGTGTGCTGAGTCTTGTCTAAGAGTCCTGGAAAGCACCTTAATTAGTTCGTAGAGGTGACGTGCGTTTAAAATTTTCAGCTCTTCTTCGAACTTCGAAACGCTTTCAATTTTTGGAAGCCAAAAAATAATTCTTAAGATTATTAAAAATGCAGATACATTCGCAGTGCCATACACTAAGACTATAAATTGTAGATTTGGTTGAAAATACGTTTTGTAGAAGAGTTTTTCGACAGGAAAATTTCTTAACTGTAAAAAAAAAATTGTTACACGTTTCAACTTCTTTGTTTCTTCTATATGATCGGCAAAAGTTTTTGGTCTAGCGAAACACCCAAATAATTCATCGTTTCAGTATTGATTACTGAAAAATTCTGAAGTTCTAAAGACGCCTTGGCTCTCTTTGAGTTGATTTCCAAAATTTTGTTTCATGATTAATATTCAGCTGGTTTTCCTACATCCAGTCGAAGATTTTTAGATCTTGTTCAGGTTTTTGGTGTCCTTCTTTCTGAGCCGTAGATTGAGGTATCATCAGCAAATAGGGTTGTATTGCTCTTTTTGCATACAAGCGGAAAATCATTAATATAAAACATAGCTGACAGATTTCCAGAAAATATCCACAATAGCCTTGTAGATCTGCAGTTTCGAAAAGAAACAGTAAAACAGACAGACCAAAAAATCACTCTTTTCACTATAAGCTGAGATGTTATATTTTGATTAAAAATCTGTATTAGTTATATCTGTCTCTATTAGCTGCTCTCAAATATCCATTTCGAGTTATAAAATTTCACTTGACCTTATCTCTTTGAATTAAAAAAAGACAAGTCAATTTTAGAGTGAGGAAGTCAATTTTGCGAGCGACGTGTGACCGAAAACTTATTCAAGCGAATGAACAAAAAGGTAGCTCCATTAAGAGTCAGAAATGACTTCACTAACGCACTTCGATTGAATTGCATGAACGAATTAACAAAACAACAGATTTGAAGTGGTTGTGACGTCACATGGTCGTAACCAAAATCTTGACAACTACAAAAAACCGAGAGAGGCCCAATAACAACCTCAGCTACCGCTTTGTGGCTACTAATAAAAAAATACAATGGTCACAGCACTGACCCTTGAACAGCGCATTTTATGGCATTGATTAAATATTTCCTATGCAAAACTGCTTTCTTTCATTTAAGTATGATTTCAATAGACGGAAAGAGGGACCGCGAATTCTATTTTCAGTAATGTCTCACGTTCAACAGTATCAAAGGCTTTACTGAGGTTAAAAAAATATACAACATTATTCATTATTGGGTATATTATATTGCATAATTTCTACTTCTGAAAGCATACTGATAAATAAGGACTTATAACTTCATATTTGATTAAAAACCATATAACGCGCTCGAAAAGTAATTTTCAAACGCTGCCAAGTAACAGCAGAGGGATATTGATCTGTAATTGATTGGGTTCGCTTGGCAACCAATCTTATGACAAGTTGTCACCTTAGACGTTTTTAGTATTTCAGGAAAATACTTGAGATAAAAACATTTCTTGAAAACGTTACATAATGTCTCACAGATTGCAGAATTTTCGGTTTTCAGCATAACATTACCGATTTCAAACCTATCAGCAGATCGTTGGTTATTCAGACCTTTCATTGTTTCATAAATTCAGTGTCTGAAAGGACAATAAAATTCTAAACATGCTTCAGATATGTAACGTTTTGTCAGTGCTGCTGCTATGGCATCACTTGACCAAGCTTACGAAAACTGCCATTTAGTTCACATCGACTGAATTGAAATAGTTTGAGACGGTGGTCCATCTTTAAAATTTTTGAAAAGCTTGCAAAAAAAATTATTGTTAGTTTCACTTTGTACCTCTGTACCATTCGTTCATAAAAATTTGTTTAGCTTTAACTTAGCTAATTTGCATGCAGCTTTAACTTCATCGAATATTTTCCTGTATTTCTTTTTTTTAACTCGGCAGCTTTATTTGTCTTATATTGGAAAGCACTATTCCGTGGTTTTTGCGGCCAAATTTCTAATCTTAAGAGTAACCCAATTTTTTTGTTTGGTTTGTATTTTTTTCTATAGTTTGTACAAATGTTTTCGAATCAAAGATTACTTTTTATGGCCATTCTAATTATCAATGAACTCTTTGCTTTCAATATTTTAATTAATTTTCCTCAACTTGAGGAATACATCATAAATTTTGTTTTTTCGGACTTCCTCTTTAATGACATTCTGAAGTTATATTGACATTAAAAAATGTTCCTCTGTGTTGTCTACTTATAACTTATTAATGAAGAAAAATACGCAATAATGATCGGATACGGCACTTTCAAGAACGCAAAAATTTCCAGTAGTTTCTTTTGAAAAAAAAAACAGATCAGTTGCTGTCTGTGAAAGAAATGGTTCACGTGTTTACTAAAATCGAACTAATTAAGTTTACTCCAAAGTATGACAACAATTAAATTTGAACTGTTTCTATTATTTTTCAAAATATCTTTATTAAAATCCCCACAAACAATGTGTTTTTCTTGTTTCTTTACACCTAATGACATTATGTGATTTGACACGAAGTTCCAAAGTTTGTCAAATAGATAATATGGTGATGTATAAACACGTGATAAACACGTTTTTTTCTCAAATCAATTCACTGTTCAGAAAACAAAAATTAGATCGAAAACTTAATGTTTAAAATATCATAGTGCATTCTGGAAAACACTTTTAACTTTATGAAATTAAAAAACTCATACAGCCTATTCCATTAGATGGAGCTTTGTTTTTCTGTTGAATATGAAAACATCAAATGGATAATATGCTGTCAGGCTGGAAAAATAAAGTCAGGTTTTTATCGCCAGTTTTATGTTCAATCTTAATTACTTCGTTAGCAGATGAGCACCATACTGACTCAATTTTCTAGGGACTGGTGTTGAAGCTATCTCATCGTATCTAACAGTTATTAAGTATATATTTGTTCCGACCTCGTGTATTGATGGCTGGAACTATATGACAGCAATTCTTGAACCCCCGGAAACGCCGATTGGATGAAGATGTAAGTCTTATCATTCGGCAGCAATAAAAGCGTAAATATTTTCAGCAGACACTTCGTTGAAAATTTATCCAGGAAAATCAACGAAATTAATGATATTTTGGTTTATTCAAAATTTTAAGAAAATTTTGGTTTCCAGAAGTAGCAGCTGTGTAACGACTACAGGTTCTCCATTAATCCAAATTAATAGATATTTTACTCAATCTTCTTTTTCTGGGTTATTTTAAACATTTGGGCCTAAAATTCATTATGAAACGGGATAGACTTTAAAACTCAACTGAGTTGACGTGAGTTCAGGTGCTTGAGTTACCTGATCTGTATTGTTACGCACTGATTTTTAGCGTTTTCCTCAAGGTGTTTTCTGAGGTTAATATTGGAGGTAATTAACTTGAATAATCAGCATTTTACAAGGACTTATTTAGATGTTTCACAGTGCGATTTTTAGCAGATATATTTTGAATAAATTTAGCTAGTGATAGCCTTTTATTGAGCGGTTCGGATGTGCGATAAATCCACTAGTTTGCCTTGTATTTCAGAGTTTTAATCGTTTGCAATTATGCTCTTAGGAAGCCTGATTTAACTTAGTAGTTTATAAAGATTTATCCAGTTCAATCTTTAATTATTACAGCAAAAATAAGTTAACAATTAATAACGAGAAGTTTTCTAGTTCTATCAAGGTTTTCAAAGATGTTAATCAACTGATTGTCAGGCTGGTTCTCCGGTGTTCTGGTGATCGTAAGTTCCGCAGGGCTGTACCTTGAGTTGTATTGGTCCTTCGCAAATATTTACTGTTCTACAAGTTCCGTATTAGCACCTACTTTATAAGAATAATTAGTTCACCAAGAACATAATCTCTCATGAAGTTATTTACTAATTATGCGAATTTATCTTCAAGAAACTCAAAAAAGTAAATATTGAGGCTTTTAGGCACTTGATATATTTATCAATAAACTGTCAATCTGCGGTTGTTTTTAATAAACATGAACAAATTAGGGGTTACAGGCCTAGATGGAAATACTGGCTATATATGGCCTTGAAACTAAATGAATATTATAGCAATTATTTATGGATATTTTAAGGAATATCATCACGTAACTATGAGGGACGAAATAGGGGCGTGACATGTATCAATCTAGGGGGGGCAATTTGGGGCAACCTTACCAATGGGGCAATTCTTAGTGAAAAATCTGATCGTGCAACAATTCTAACACAACTTTTTCGCTGTTTTCCAACTATGCCTATTAAATGGTAGAGCGATCAAAAATGCTCTATGACACGGAATTCCTAACAAAAAGCGCTTCCAAACTACTACAAATCAGAAGTACTGACGTTACACAAAAAAATATTTTCAAACAATTTGTTTGTTTGAAACAAATTGTTGGAAAATATTTTCAAACAAAAGCTTGTCAGTTTGGCCCACATTTTTGTTTTTTATAGTTAACTGAAGCCTTGTAAAGAAGTCTGTTTAGATGCAAAAAATTCCCAAAAGTAAGCGATTTCAAACTACAGCTATTCAAAAAAAGATAAACAAAGATTTACAAGTAGTCTCTGTTAAATAGCGAAAAGTTCGAGAACAAATAATTTATATTAGAAGTAACTGAAAAGTAACTGAAATTAGACGGAATTTAGGTTTTTTTTTCAAAACCGATTCAGTGTTCAGTAAACAAAAATTAGATCGTAAACTAATGTTTAAAATATCATAGTGCTTTTTGGAAAACACTTTAAACTTTATGAAATTAAAAAACTAATAAAGCCTATTCCATTAGATGGAGCTTTTTTTTCTGTTGAATATGAAAATATCAAATAGATAATATGCTGTCAGGCTGGAAAAATAAAGTCAGGTTTTTATCGCCAGTTTTATGCTCAATCTTAATTACTTCGTTAGCAGATGAGCACCATACTGACTCAATTTTCTAGGGACTGGTGTTAAAGCTATCGCATCGTATCTAACAAATATTAAGCATATATTTGTTCCGACCTCGTGTATTGATGGCTGGAACTATATGACAGCAATTCCTGAACCCCCGGAAACGCCGATTGGATGAAGATGTAAGTCTTATCATTCGGCAGCAATAAAAGCGTAAATATTTTCAGCAGACACTTCGTTGAAAATTTATCCAGGAAAATCAACGAAATTAATATTTTGGTTTATTCAAAATTTTAAGAAAATTTTGGTTTCCAGAAGTAGCAGCTGTGTAACGACTACAGGTTCTCCATTAATCCAAATTAATAGATATTTTACTCAATCTTCTTTTTCTGGGTTATTTTAAACATTTGGGCCTAAAATTCATTATGAAACGGGATAGACTTTAAAACTCAATTGAGTTGACGTGAGTTCAGGTGCTTGAGTTACCTGATCTGTATTGTTACGCACTGATTTTTAGCGCTTTCCTCAAGGTGTTTTCTGAGGTTAATATTGGAGGTAATTAACTTGAATAATCAGCATTTTACAAGGACTTATTTAGATGTTTCACAGTGCGATTTTTAGCAGATATATTTTGAATAAATTTAGCTAGTGATAGCCTTTTATTGAGCGGTTCGGATGTGCGATAAATCCACTAGTTTGCCTTGTATTTCAGAGTTTTAATCGTTTGCAATTATGCTCTTAGGAAGCCTGATTTAACTTAGTAGTTTATAAAGATTTATCCAGTTCAATCTTTAATTATTACAGCAAAAATAAGTTAACAATTAATAACGAGAAAATTTCTAGTTCTATCAAGGTTTTCAAAGATGTTAATCAACTGATTGTCAGGCTGGTTCTCCGGTGTTCCGGTGATCGTAAGTTCCGCAGGGCTGTACCTTGAGTTGTATTGGTCCTTCGCAAATATTTACTGTTCTACAAGTTCCGTATTAGCACCTACTTTATAAGAATAATTACTTCACCAAGAACATAATCTCTCATGAAGTTATTTACTAATTATGCGAATTCATCTTCAAGAAATTCAAAAAAGTAAATATTGAGGCTTTTAGGCACTTGATATATTTATCAATAAACTGTCAATCTGCGGTTGTTTTTAATAAACATGAACAAATTAGGGGTTACAGGCCTAGATGGAAATACTGGCTATATATGGCCTTGAAACTAAATGAATATTATAGCAATTATTTATGGATATTTTAAGGAATATCATCACGTAACTATGAGGGACGAAATAGGGGCGTGACATGTATCAATCTAGGGGGGCAATTTGGGGCAACCTTACCAATGGGGCAATTCTTAGTGAAAAATCTGATCGTGCAACAATTCTAACACAACTTTTTCGCTGTTTTCCAACTATGCCTATTAAATGGTAGAGCGATCAAAAATGTTCTTTGACACGGAATTCCTAACAAAAAGCGCTTCCAAACTACTACAAATCAGAAGTACTGACGTTACACAAAAAAATATTTTCAAACAATTTGTTTGTTTGAAACAAATTGTTGGAAAATATTTTCAAACAAAAGCTTGTCAGTTTGGCCCACATTTTTGTTTTTTATAGTTAACTGAAGCCTTGTAAAGAAGTCTGTTTAGATGCAAAAAATTCCCAAAAGTAAGCGATTTCAAACTACAGCTATTCTAAAAAAGATAAACAAAGATTTACAAGTAGTCTCTGTTAAATAGCGAAAAGTTCGAGAACAAATAATTTATATTAGAAGTAACTGAAAAGTAACTGAAATTAGACGGAATTTAGGTTTTTTTTCAAAACCGATTCAGTGTTCAGTAAACAAAAATTAGATCGTAAACTAATGTTTAAAATATCATAGTGCTTTTTGGAAAACACTTTAAACTTTATGAAATTAAAAAACTAATAAAGCCTATTCCATAAGATGGAGCTTTTTTTTCTGTTGAATATGAAAATATCAAATAGATAATATGCTGTCAGGCTGGAAAAATAAAGTCAGGTTTTTATCGCCAGTTTTATGCTCAATCTTAATTACTTCGTTAGCAGATGAGCACCATACTGACTCAATTTTCTAGGGACTGGTGTTAAAGCTATCGCATCGTATCTAACAAATATTAAGCATATATTTGTTCCGACCTCGTGTATTGATGGCTGGAACTATATGACAGCAATTCCTGAACCCCCGGAAACGCCGATTGGATGAAGATGTAAGTCTTATCATTCGGCAGCAATAAAATCGTAGAATATTTTCAGCAGACACTTCTTTGAAAATTTATCCAGGAAAATCAACGAAATTAATGATATTTTGGTTTATTCAAAATTTTAAGAAAATTTTGGTTTCCAGAAGTAGCAGCTGTGTAACGACTACAGGTTCTCCATTAATCCAAATTAATAGATATTTTACCCAATCTTCTTTTTCTGGGTTATTTTAAACATTTTGGCCGAAAATTCATTATGAAACGGGATAGACTTTAAAACTCAATTGAGTTGACGTGAGTTCAGGTGCTTGAGTTACCTGATCTGTATTGTTACGCACTGATTTTTAGCGTTTTCCTCATGGTGTTTTCTGAGGTTAATATTGGAGGTAATTAACTTGAATAATCAGCATTTTACAAGGACTTATTTAGATGTTTCACAGTGCGATTTTTAGCAGATATATTTTGAATAAATTTAGCTAGTGATAGCCTTTTATTGAGCGTTTCGGATGTGCGATAAATCCACTAGTTTGCCTTGTATTCCAGAGTTTTAATCGTTTGCAATTATGCTCTTAGGAAGCCTGATTTAACTTAGTAGTTTATAAAGATTTATCCAGTTCAATCTTTAATTATTACAGCAAAAATAAGTTAACAATTAATAACGAGAAGTTTTCTAGTTCTATCAAGGTTTTCAAAGGTGTTAATCAACTGATTGTCAGGCTGGTTCTCCGGTGTTCTGGTGATCGTAAGTTCCGCAGGGCTGTACCTTGAGTTGTATTGGTCCTTCGCAAATATTTACTGTTCTACAAGTTCCGTATTAGCACCTACTTTATAAGAATAATTACTTCACCAAGAACATAATCTCTCATGAAGTTATTTACTAATTATGCGAATTTATCTTCAAACTTATCATCTGTTAATTCGTCTGACTAAGACGGCTTTTGCGCGAAAGAAACAAAAATTTTCACTTTCTGATGTTGACCAAATTTGCGATTTCCTGCAGTTGGCAAAGGGATTGAAGATGGTATTATAAGCACTGGTTATTATCATGACCTTAAGCACTAGTTTTGAATATAGGCACTTCGGAGGAGAACTTAATAAGTGAAAGGATACTTAAACTATTAAAAGGATAATACTTGTCAAACTATATAAGACTTTTAAGAATTTAAAGCATACTCTCCTCTTGGGATTGCGCTTGGTTGTCCAGTTCGTCTTCTGTGTTGAATCGATCAAGTGTATTTAGTGACATTGTTGAAGTTGCTGGCATTGAGTTTCGTCGTTGTCGTTTAAGGGTTCCAAGTTCTTCTGGAGAGATGACTGTTGGCGGTTGCTTGAGTTGTTTGGCTAGATTTGTAACGACATCTGCTTTCAGATGTTTTGGTACTGAAACTACTGGGTTAAGCGGTACATTGGTTCCGTTAAGCTTCATGAAATTTGGTACCATTCGTCGTACAAAAGCTACTTTATGGTATCAGTACATGAAGAGAATATGCAGGGCTAGGTTTCCAATAAAGACAATAATTGTTAGCGAAAGAGAAAGTTTGATCGGAACGTATGCTTCAAGTTTGTCAAGTAGTGCTTGCTTAAATGACATCATTTCAATGGTAATGCGCTTTGCTAGATCATCTAGTGATTCTGTTGATAACTTTCGATTGGAATAAATGAATTCTGTTTTGACTTTTTTCAGTAAATCAAGGTTGGCATCAGTGCTTGTTTCGTATTTTGGTAGCTCGTTTGTGTTTGGAACTGAGTCAATTAAATGTTCTAGTGGGTCTGGTAATTTTACATTGATTCTCTTCGCTGGAAGATACTGACAACTTTGTAAATCAGCTCGAATTTTAATGTGGTCACTGAACATTGTATGTCCACATTTTAATATGATTAAACAGACGTTACAACCTTTATGAGGAACATTGGTGTGTCGGCCGTTTTCGTCAATACCAATCTCGCTAAGGGTAAAATCACTTGAAGCTGATGTGAGGAGCCAAATTCCGTATCCAAAAATCTGTGCTCGTTCTGGGTTAGGTAACACAACCTTCTCTGTGTCACATACTCTCAATGCTGTAATGGCATGATGAAACTTGAGGGTTGCTAGGCACGAGGAGAATCCAAGGTGGGTTTCCATTGTCTCGTGACAGATTCGGTATCGTGGCGATCCAAGGCAGTTGTCGTACTGGGATCTCGTCAGTACTGTTGTTTCCATCTGTCCTTCAATCCTTCAAAGTATTCTTCCTCAATCACCCATTGTAAGGCATCAACTGAGTCCTTAATGTCAGTAAAAGTCCGTCTTCTACTGTTGAAATCTCTTGTACGAGTTTTGCATCGTAATACGAAAGTATGTCAGTCATGGGAATTGCCAATTTAAGACGATCTGGGGCGTTCTTTTGGCTATCATGGACTGCATCAAGGATCTTTATCGAAGATTTGCGAGGTACTAAAGAGACTGGAAGGCGTTTATCAAGCAAAGTAGGAATAGCATTTATAACATTAATTCGAAAAGAATATAAGGTTGCGCGATAACTTTTAATGTCTGCATAAAGTGTAAGAAGTTATGATGCAGCTGTGTCAAAATTAAAGTTAAGTTGCTGCTGCGTTGCTTGAAATTCCATACAGAATGCTATTGCATTCAGATTGTGATCTACTTATATCGTTGAAGCCGTATGGGCCGACGAAGTCTCACCATTAAAGAGTGCCCCTTAGTCTAGGAAAATTCGTGGGGACCACGACCGCACAGGCCTTGTGGAAGCTGCACTCAAATAGGCAACAGCATGAAGACCGAAGTCACTGTTTGATTCATTAACCTTCGGAGCTGGGTGAGGGAATTAAATATAATTGTTTTATTATTCTGTTTAAATGTAAGTTTTGCCCTCTTTTAGTTAATATTTAAGTGATGGTTTCAGTAATTTAGCTTATTCTGATGTTATCTGATAATCAGTAATGATGTTGTCAAGGTTAATATCTCTATCAGATTGAAGTTTGTTACGAATAAGGCCAAATTTGCGAACTTTTTGATTTAAACTTTTTGCTGTCCAATAAATTGCAACATGTTTATCATCTTTATCTAGCACATGAATTACAATGGACTTATAAACTGAAGAGGAGAAAGCGGTTACTATCTGAGCTTGTGTTTTATTACTATTTTGAGTGTAGTTGATGTTATTTCCTTCAATATGTTCAACAAAATTGGGGGAAGCGCGACAATTATTGGTAGCGGGGAGAATTTGTTTTATAAATTGACATAAATAAAGCACCAAAATTAAATTTACAAATTCATTTACTCACAATATCCTCGTTTGCAAATACCCTGTGTTGTTTTTGTCCGTTATGGCAGCTCTGTCAACAAATAAATGATATTAGAAGTAACTGAAAAGTAACTGAAATTAGACGGAATTTAGGTTTTTTTCTCAAATCGATTCAGTGTTCAGTAAACAATAATTAGATCGAAAACTTAATGTTTAAAATATCATAGTGCATTCTGGAAAACACTTTTAACTTTATGAAATTAAAAAACTCATACAGCCTATTCCATTAGATGGAGCTTTGTTTTTCTGTTGAATATGAAAACATCAAATGGATAATATGCTGTCAGGCTGGAAAAATAAAGTCAGGTTTTTATCGCCAGTTTTATGTTCAATCTTAATTACTTCGTTAGCAGATGAGCACCATACTGACTCAATTTTCTAGGGACTGGTGTTAAAGCTATCTCATCGTATCTAACAGTTATTAAGTATATATTTGTTCCGACCTCGTGTATTGATGGCTGGAACTATATGACAGCAATTCTTGAACCCCCGGAAACGCCGATTGGATGAAGATGTAAGTCTTATCATTCGGCAGCAATAAAAGCGTAAATATTTTCAGCAGACACTTAATGATATTTTGGTTTATTCAAAATTTCAAGAACATTTTGGTTTTCAGAAGTAGCAGCTGTGTAACGACTACAGGTTCTCCATTAATCCAAATTAATAGATATTTTACTCAATCTTCTTTTTCTGGGTTATTTTAAACATTTGGGCCTAAAATTCATTATGAAACGGGATAGACTTTAAAACTCAATTGAGTTGACGTGAGTTCAGGTGCTTGAGTTACCTGATCTGTATTGTTACGCACTGATTTTTAGCGTTTTCCTCATGGTGTTTTCTGAGGTTAATATTGGAGGTAATTAACTTGAATAATCAGCATTTTACAAGGACTTATTTAGATGTTTCAGAGTGCGATTTTTAGCAGATATATTTTGAATAAATTTAGCTAGTGATAGCCTTTTATTGAGCGTTTCGGATGTGCGATAAATCCACTAGTTTGCCTTGTATTCCAGAGTTTTAATCGTTTGCAATTATGCTCTTAGGAAGCCTGATTTAACTTAGTAATTTATAAAGATTTATCCAGTTCAATCTTTAATTATTACAGCAAAAATAAGTTAACAATTAATAACGAGAAGTTTTCTAGTTCTATCAAGGTTTTTAAAGAAAAGATGTTAATCAACTGATTGTCAGGCTGGTTCTCCGGTGTTCTGGTGATCGTAAGTTCCGCAGGGCTGTACCTTGAGTTGTATTGGTCCTTCGCAAATATTTACTGATCTACAAGTTCCGTATTAGCACCTACTTTGTAAGAATAATAACTTCACCAAGAACATAATCTCTCATGAAGTTATTTACTAATTATGCGAATTTATCTTCAAGAAACTCAAAAAAGTAAATATTGAGGCTTTTAGGCACTCGATATATTTATCAATAAACTGTCAATCTGCGGTTGTTTTTAATAAACATGAACAAATTAGGGGTTACAGGCCTAGATGGAAATACTGGCTATATATGGCCTTGAAACTAAATGAATATTATAGCAATTATTTATGGATATTTTAAGGAATATCATCACGTAACTGTGAGGGACGAAATAGGGGCGTGACATGTATCAATCTAGGGGGGCAATTTGGGGCAACCTTACCAATGGGGCAATTCTTAGTGAAAAATCTGATCGTGCAACAGTTCTAACACAACTTTTTCGCTGTTTTCCAACTATGCCTATTAAATGGTAGAGCGATCAAAAATGTTCTATGACACGGAATTCCTAACAAAAAGCGCTTCCAAACTACTACAAATCAGAAGTACTGACGTTACACAAAAAATATTTTCAAACAATTTGTTTGTTTGAAACAAATTGTTGGAAAATATTTTCAAACAAAAGCTTGCCAGTTTGCCCCACATTTTTGTTTTTTATAGTTAACTGAAGCCTTGTAAAGAAGTCTGTTTAGATGCAAAAAATTCCCAAAAGTAAGCGATTTCAAACTACAGCTATTCAAAAAAAGATAAACAAAGATTTACAAGTAGTCTCTGTTAAATAGCGAAAAGTTCGAGAACAAATAATTTATATTAGAAGTAACTGAAAAGTAACTGAAATTAGACGGAATTTAGGTTTTTTTTCAAAACCGATTCAGTGTTCAGTAAACAAAAATTAGATCGTAAACTAATGTTTAAAATATCATAGTGCTTTTTGGAAAACACTTTAAACTTTATGAAATTAAAAAACTAATAAAGCCTATTCCATAAGATGGAGCTTTTTTTCTGTTGAATATGAAAATATCAAATAGATAATATGCTGTCAGGCTGGAAAAATAAAGTCAGGTTTTTATCGCCAGTTTTATGCTCAATCTTAATTACTTCGTTAGCAGATGAGCACCATACTGACTCAATTTTCTAGGGACTGGTGTTAAAGCTATCGCATCGTATCTAACAGTTATTAAGTATATATTTGTTCCGACCTCGTGTATTGATGGCTGAAACTATATGACAGCAATTCCTGAACCCCCGGAAACGCCGATTGGATGAAGATGTAAGTCTTATCATTCGGCAGCAATAAAATCGTAGAATATTTTCAGCAGACACTTCTTTGAAAATTTATCCAGGAAAATCAACGAAATTAATGATATTTTGGTTTATTCAAAATTTTAAGAAAATTTTGGTTTCCAGAAGTAGCAGCTGTGTAACGACTACAGGTTCTCCATTAATCCAAATTAATAGATATTTTACTCAATCTTCTTTTTCTGGGTTATTTTAAACATTTTGGCCGAAAATTCATTATGAAACGGGATAGACTTTAAAACTCAATTGAGTTGACGTGAGTTCAGGTGCTTGAGTTACCTGATCTGTATTGTTACGCACTGATTTTTAGCGTTTTCCTCATGGTGTTTTCTGAGGTTAATATTGGAGGTAATTAACTTGAATAATCAGCATTTTACAAGGAGTTATTTAGATGTTTCACAGTGCGATTTTTAGCAGATATATTTTGAATAAATTTAGCTAGTGATAGCCTTTTATTGAGCGGTTCGGATGTGCGATAAATCCACTAGTTTGCCTTGTATTCCAGAGTTTTAATCGTTTGCAATTATGTTCTTAGGAAGCCTGATTTAACCTAGTAATTTATAAAGATTTATCCAGTTCAATCTTTAATTATTACAACAAAAATAAGTTAACAATTAATAACGAATTGAAACAAATTGTTCCAAAATATTTTCAAACAAAAGCTTGTCAGTTTGCCCCACATTTTTGCTTTTTATAGTTAACTGAAGCCTTGTAAAGAAGTCTGTTTACATGCAAAAAATTCCAAAAAGTAAGCGATTTCAAACTACAGTTATTGAAAAAAAGATAAACAACTTTCGAAAAATGTTAATTTGTCGTGCCATTTTTCTGTTTTTGTTTTTCAAAATAATTTCAAGCTTTGCAAAAAAATTTCTTGATATTCATCAACCAATCAATAGTTATAGCTGCTTTAAAGCTGCAATATGTAGCTCAGTTTTCCGGACTTTCAGCAATGAAGTTTTACAACATTCTTCGCTTTTGATGCGATTTCATTCAGTACAATTAATATGCCACGATATTTCTTTTCTAATAAAACATGCTTTTTTCTTTAAGATATCAGTGCGCATCTGTTAATTCGTCTGACTAAGACGGCTTTTGCGCGAAAGAAACAAAAATTTTCACTTTCTGATGTTGACCAAATTTATTGCTGTTTCTGCATCAAATTCATTGGCGATTTCCTGCAGCTGGCAAAGGGATTGAAGATGCGTAGATCGCATTTCTTCTGATTTTTGATGGTTTCAATATGCAAGTGCTGACTAAAATGACTTCTACTTTAGATCTTTTTGACATTTTTGCGCATATGTTGCTCTTTTGTTTCATTTTCATTTCATGCCTTTTTAACAATTTGCGTGCGTTATTTAAAGGAATTAAGTTTAAATGGAATGAGAATGTTGCTGGACAAGTGTTTGATTTCGATCAGTTCGGAACGTAAATTTGCAAAGAGAAATGATCTCTTTCTCTTTCAGTTGTAACAGGACCTTGCAAAGCTATTTGTAAAGGCCGCTTCAAGTTTTCATGCAACGCCATATTAATTGCTTGACAGGGCCAAAACTCAGCTCCTGATTTAAGTTGCTGTAACAACGGTTGATTTTTGAAGAGTTTAATTTCTTCGTTTTGCTAGCACATTGTCGATTGTAGTTTGTTAAATTTCTGGCTATTATTAAAAAACAAACATAAACAGATTATAGAGAAGTTTTTATTTATTAATTTTATTTCTACTTACTTGATGAAGGCAATATCTACCCTCTGATTATGCGTGTAAGTGAAAGGTCGGAACTAGCTGCGCAAAATCACAGAAGAGAGCCTCCTTGTCTAGTCGCATATTTCGCATATAACGTATTTGACGAGCGACACGTGAAAAATTTTGGAAACATTAAGCCTCAATTTAAAGCACGATTATAAATCTGAAAATCTGGTAAGCAATCGATTCACTTCTTTTTGGGCGTTTCAATGATAACATCCTTCTTTGTTTCAGCAAAAGATCAATGGACATAAAAGATCCTGAACGCCAGTTACTGGGAGACTTGGAACCAAAATAATCACGAAAAATCAGCTGATAAAAAAAAGACTATTTACCTCCTTTGAAAAAGATGAACAGAGCAAATCAAAAATATCCCAGCTTCCTGTAAGTTTTGCCCCCGTATCTTTAGCATCATAAGCGCGCATTCTTTACTCATTCTTAAAATGCAATGTGAAATGCATACAGTGCACTATCATGTATTCACTAATGATCTGAGAAACATTACATTAGAACATTGATTTGACGAGAAAAGTTAAATTCTTCTTTTGAAAGTAGTACATGCATGCAGGTCAAAGAACTATTCACTCAATGGCTAAAATAAATTACCAAAAAATACATTCACAAAAAATTGATTAAATAGTTAACGTTAGATAGAGATCAAATGTACGTATAAATAACGTTATAATTGGTTTAGAGGTCGGCGCAGTACGTAACTAATCAAGAAAAACTAATTAAGAGGCTAATTGTCTATCAAAAAAATTCTCAAAATGAACTAAAATATACTTTAGCAATTTACCAGATTCTTTGATGAATCAGATTGCCTCTTACCTGGTAATGAAAATCTAGCTGTTAACTTTTACATTCGCTTCAGGAGAAACCTGTTAAAAACGCTGTCAAAAGGCACCTCGTTGATCTCTGATCCATTAAACCTCAGAAATAATCCGTAAAATGCGCTCATGATTGTTATTTGGTCCCATTGACATTAATGGGAAAGAAAAATAGAAAAATGCCATCAAGGGATCGAGTTTGTCTGTGCTTGTAGTTACCCGTATATAAGCTATTAAAAGTGATATACAGAACGATTAGTCGAATTAGTCACTATACAGTTTTCATAGACAGTGGAGAAAACGCTTGTATCCATTAATGATCTCCATAAAATTTCTAGAAAAAAAGCGACGAAAAATAAAGCACATAAAATCAGTCACATGGAGACCCAATTGAAACAACAGCTCATTTGACTGCAGATAATTGACTTAAAGATAGGATTTTGCCTTGACAACGGTACAGGCAATGCACATGAAACAATGGCAGGTCAGAACCAAAATTTAACAACTTGAATTTCCCACGAAAAACACAAGCAAGAACCCGATACACTTGGAACAAATGTAAAATTACGCCAAACTGCAGACCGTGAAAAAAAATCATAATTAACTCAAACAATTTCTCGCCACTAACTATCGTAATTAACTTTCGGAAAAGTAAAAAAAAATTGTCAGCATATCAAAAATTTTACCTATAATTCTCAAAAAGTTCAAAAATTCAACAAATTACAAAATTCTGTTTTATCAAAGTTCTAAACATTGACAAAACAGAAAAAAACGAGCACAAAAACCCGAAAATCGAATTAGTAAATAAGTATCTAATCGAGTAAAATAACGTCAAAAATTTCTTACAGTTCAAGACATGTTCAAAAACATTACTAGAGTTGAACAATCCTGTTTCAAAAAGAAAGCTTGCCCTAAAAAACAATCGAGAAACTACTCTTTAAAACTTAATGCAGCTTTGCTTTACTTTAAGCAAGTAAAACGACTCTCCCGAGACTGCGTGTATCACAAAATGTTCCAACATACGTCAAGTTTATCAAAAGCTTCCTTTTATTGGCTGTCAAATGTATTGACTGTCAATTTTTTGAAGCTTTAATTCAAGCACTTTTTTCCGTAGAAACCTTGCGTACGGCTTTCTTATTTTGCAAAAACGAATATTTCAGAAACCTCATGCTACTATAGTTTCACCAGATGAAAAAAACTGTTCATCTGGTAAAAACTGCAACGAATAACCGATTTTTAGAGACTTACAGTTGAAAAAAGAGCCAATTGAGAAGAGTAGAATATGTGAAATCTACTTTCTGGCCAGCACTGAATTTCAGTTAATTAAAAATCAGCTGTCGCACAAACTTGAATGTTACAATTTGAAGCGAACTAAAAAGGATTTTCTTTACGTTACAAATCGAAAAAACATTTTTTAATTTCTTTTTCTAGTAAAAATGACGTATTTGTATATTAGTTAACTCAAGATTGTTTCATCTGCTGTATTGTGATTTATGTCTCGATGAAATTTGGATCAATTGGAGAAGGTAAGACGCTTGGTTGACTTTTGAACATACTTTCTTCAATTGATCCAAATTTCATTGAAACATGAAATCACCATAACGCAGATTACAATCTTGAGTTAACTGATATACAAATACTTCATTTTTTCCAACAAAAAAATATATTAAAAAAATGCTTTTTCTATTTGTAAAGTAAACCTTGAAACGAAAATCTCTTTTTAGTTCGCTTCAAATTGTAATCAAGTTTTTCGACACCTGATTTAGAAATAACTGAAATTCACTTCTGGCCAGAGAATTTATAGAAATTTACAAGAAAATTACAGTTCCTTTTTCCCTTTTTCGAAAATTTCCCGATTCCAGTTATTTATTTCTTAATGAAAACAAAAATAGTAATGAAAGATTTACAATATTACTGAAGTCAAATTAGCAGTGAACTGTAAGAGCCAGTTGAGAGCCCAAATCGGAAATTCTTTGAAGCGTCAGGAAAAATCAACAGAAAAGAGAAAGCAACGTTTCGCTTTTTTCCAAAGCACCAAAGCACAGAATCCTTTATTTAAACTTCTAATTGATTCAATTTATACATTAACCGTAGGATGTGGGTCAGCGTATCTGTCCGCAGAAATTGACAAAAACTTATAAAACTTCTATCTTTCTATTTAACCCGAAAACGTAATTTTCAAAAACTGCCTCTGTTGAATCGACTAATTTACATAACAATGGACCTAATATACACAAAACCAGGACGCCAGAGAAATCAGCAGAAAGATGCACGAATCGTTAAGTCTTTTCCTCATTCTCCAGAAAAGTTGTTTCCTATGGTTTTTGTGTGCATCAGGGGTATCGCAGTTGTTGATTTGGATTCAATTTCAGGCAAAAATTTTGCAAATATTAGTTTCAGAGTTAAAAGGAAACAATTTTCTAAAATTTGTTTGCTTCTGTTTACGTTTTATTTAATTTCCACATTATATAACATTTTTCTGTTTCGAAACATCGGGAAACTGTTCAACTACCAGCAAAAAAACATTAGACAAATAAAAATAACAGCCAAGAGAACGTGGAAAATTTGGAAAGCTTTTTTCCTGTTTAAACTTTAATACTTCTTATAACGCAGAAAATCATATATTAAAAAAATTACAACATAGTCCAAATTTTACCTGAAATAGCTGCCATTAGATTCGTAAGCTTTTATTTGAACTTGATCTTTTGTTCATGAACGTATTAAAAATATTGTATAATTAATTGAGTGACTGGATTTAAAATCTTTTCAGTAGCAACGAGTTAGGTTAGTCAGAAATCACGAGAAGTAAACAATAAACACGCTCGAAAGGTCACACGAATTAGAAAAACATCGGCGGAAAAATTCGAACATCGACTCAAAAAGTCCTCTTGTCATAAAAAAAAACTTTTTCAAATAACTGGTACCTACTAAAGTGATAACAGAACTTTAAAAATTGAGTCAAAAAACGAAAAAATAGTTTTAAAGAAATTACAAGAAAAAATTCATTCTTTATAACATACAGAGAGATTGTCGGAAACTAGCCGTCATTGATTTGCATAACCGCGATAGAAAGAACAGGAAAAAATGGGAAACTCATTGATGCATAACTTCTTTAAAGTAAGAACTATTCTGAAATCATTTTGTTATTGGACACACTCCTGTTACTTAATGAAAAGATAGAGGGGCTAGTATCAACAGCCAGAAACATTAGATATGTCACTAAGACTTATAAGAACAAACTTCAAATAGCGGGTATCTTAAATTCGGCGTTATGGGTTTATCTCAGTTTCTATTTTTGATTCCACTTTATGATAATGACTGCTTATTTTACATCACTGCGTAAATGCTGTTTAAAAGCACTTTGAACAGAATGGGCAAAGAATAAAACTAGCCCAGAGAAGTCTAAAAAGTTTCACGCAAAAAGTCGAAAAAGCGGCTAAATGAGGTAGAGCGAACAAATTTTTGCTCGACGAAGTAAAACAAAACAAAAGCGCAATAATGGACTGCTGAGATGATGAGGGAGGCTATTAATTATACCAGTACACCTAACAACAAAAAATCTTTTTCTACACAATGAAAACAGAAAATTTGCTCGCTTAAAATAGGCGTTTGCAATAGTTTTACAGTAGACGAGCCTTGAAGGCTCACAAACTGTTCTATTTTAAAACAATGAAAAACTGCAAGATATTTGCGCAGTTAAAAATTTTTTATTTTTGCGTCATTTGTCTCCACAAGAACACTGTTTTATACATTAGAAAAGGTAAATTTCAGCCAGCTACAAAAATTTTGAGAACATGCAGTCAATTTAATTCCCAATGAGAGATAAAACATAAAATGACAACAATTGCTAAAATTGCTTAAAAATTCGCTAAATAGCTCAAAAAACTCAATATTAAATTAAAAAATCTGACTATTTAAAAAAAAATTCAAAACACCGAACTGAAATAAAATTATGATAACAGCCTAATCATTATTACAATGTATTAACATTTTTATCGCAAGAAAATTATATTTTAATTATCAAACTCTCCCACTTCTGTTGCTTTTCCGTTTCCAATTATTTGGAAAGCTCCACCTTTTCAACGTAAACGGAAAAGCTACACGCTAACTTTTAGAGCTGTAATCGCGATGTTTTAGAGGTAATTATTCGGAATAATAAAATAGGATTATCGCCATTTTACAAGGACTTATTATGGGTGTTTATAGTGCAATTTTAGCGGATATAATTTTAATACAATTAGCTAGTAATAGCCTTTTACTGAGCAGTTCGAATGCGTGATATATCCACTAGTGGTCTTGTATTACAATAGCTTTTCACTGCTCTGTTCAAGTTCTGTCAGTGTCTATTATAACCTCATTTTAATAAAGATTTTCCAGTTCAATCTTCAATTATTTGGTCCAAAATATAACAGATTTTCGAAGGCAGAATAAGAAGTTTCAAGATTTTTATCAAGTTTTGCTATCAAATGATTATCAGCCTGGTTCTCCGGTGTTCTGGTCTTCGTAGATTCCGCAGAGTTGTACCTCAAGTTTCCTTTGTTTTACCGAATTTCAAGTTAGGCAATTTCCGGCTTTTGTATGTTTCATGATGTTAGTTGAGTACACATACAATTTCCGCATTAGCACATACTTTATCAGCATAATTATTTCACCAAGTACATAACTTCTCATAACTTTTTGCCAATTAGATTAATTTATCTTCACCAAACTTAAAAGGTAAACATTCAGGCTCTTGGATACGTAATATGCTTATCAGCAATCTGTCAATCTGCGGTTGCTTTTGATAAACATAAACAAATTAGAGATAACAGTCCTGAATGGAAAATACGGGCTAGATATGGCCTTGAAACTATCTGAATAAGAACTTACTCATAGCACTTCATATGAATATTTAAGGAAGACCGTCACGTAACTATGAGGCACGAAATAGGGGCGCGACAAAAAGTAAAAGAAAAAAATTTTGACTTAAGAAAAAAAAGTCGACCTCGCAAATATACTCCCCCATTTTGAAAACATGTTGGAGGAATAACAAACATCATGTTCCAAAAACTGATAGGCAATCGGCAAATAATGGGATATCTAAAAAAGCCTCTTAAAGTCTTGTCTGATTTGCGTGAAGAACAGAAACTCCACTTTGTTCTCTGCTGTTTCCACGTGCTTGATTTCCTGTTTCAGATACACTCCAACCAAGATCAATTTTTAAAAAAACACGTTACCAACACTCCTGTTTGAGATTTATCTTCGACCCGTTAAAAGGCAGCGTGCAACACAAATCAAGTTTGATTTTTAAAATGTAAATATGATGCTCGCATGGGATTGTGGAAATCTGAGTTGATTGTACAAATTTTCTACAGTTTGTTTCCAAAGAAGTTTCTTGTTTTTTGACGATGTGTCTTCCTATGATATTGAGTCTGTGCATCTATTAATTAAATGTGACAGTTCTTTGATGTCCTACGCAGAGTGAACGTCGGAAACTAAGTCAAATGTACGTGCCTATTCGCCGTGTAATCTAAAGTATGGAAAAATATGCACAGATTCGGCGTGCGTAGAGCCTTTTGGGGACAACGAAGTCCATAAATTCGATTCAATCTTTCCACTGAGTACACTTGTCAATCAGCAAAAATTACCAGACCAATATTTATTCACCGAATAAAGTCCAGCTGGTAAAATTTCTTATCTCAATTAAAATTGCAGTGCTAGAACAATAATAGCGCAATGCATTTAAATATTTCTAACATTTGAACACCAGAACATTTATATTAGGCACTTTTGACTCCGGGTTGACGCAACGTTCTACTAAGCGACATTAAAACCAAATCAAGTCAGATGAATGAAAACTGTTGCTGTAGCAACAAAACTTACCCATTGCGCCTGACAACGAGTTCCTTTTAGCTTGGGTGCTTTCTTTCACTTGCAAAAGAAGGAAGTAACAATGAAGCGAGAGTAAATATCTCTAATATTTGAATGAGGTGAGCGAAGGATGGGTACAAAATGAAAGGGGGCACGGATAATAAATAATACACGGAATGGAAGAATATGGACAACTATTGTTGAATCTAAGATAAACAAATTTCCTTTCCCACGAGTTTGCAGGGGGCAAGTCAACTTCTATAAAAAAGCAGCTACATGGTACATCTAAGCATCTGAAAAGACATACATTTAATATACATTGAGTGATAATTCTTGTTAAATAAACATTCAAATTCAAATTATTCCAAAACTGGGGAATGTCTGTGCCAAAGAATTGAGGTGCCCCTGAACCACCAAGCATTCAAATAGGCATAATTATCAACTGTAGGCTGTTAGTTCATTTGTTTTTCAAGTCGTCGACAAGTGCGAAAGAAAGAAGTGATTAAAATGATTAACCATTCCCCAGGCTGATGAAAGTAATTCAGCTTTTGAATAGTATCTTTTTAATAAAGAAAAGATGACACAATTTAGCAAGTGTACCGTACCACCAGTCGCTAAGCTAGCAAGTAGCAGCTATTTCTATGAGGATGTTTATTTGTTCATACATACAACTAGTACCAATGCTGCTATTGTCTCTCGCTAGCACCATATTCCCGTCCCGTTTTCCACATCAAATTTTGAAAACAACGCAATATCTAAATTAGCAGGATATAAATGTGTTTCCATGTACAAGAATGCAGGCTAATTGAACCTGCAGAAAGCCGAAGGAAAAAACTGCCGAAAAGATGCTCACCATCTACCGTTCAAATGGAAAAGTTGGTCCTGTTATATAAACATAGAATTCCTTATTTGGTTCCGCCGACTGTTTAGACCATCATATACAGAAACCCTCAAACCTGAACGAAATGACCGACTATTCATACAATCTATGTTCTGACATTCTAAATTCAATTACGCTACCTTTGTTAGACCAAGTAAACAGCTATAAACAATAACAACACGCGACATTGCTGTCCTGGCAACTCTGTTGATGAAATCCAATTCTGTTCTCAATAGATTCCATTTTCTTCTAATTCTATTGTAAGTGTCTATTATACAGTCGGTGTTACCGTCTGTTGCATTGGACCAAAGCACTGAACACTTATTACATTACAATCCTAGGACATAAAACACTTTTCAAGTCCTTTTAAGTGACATTGTCTAGATCAAAATACTCACTAAAAGATTCTCGAGCGCAGTGTTTTTTTTTATAGAGGCAAAACACATTTTCGGGAAACGACGACAGCATTTGCAAATTTTAACGCCAACTAAGAATATGAATAGAGTTGTCCAATATATTCTAACTACAAGTGGGAGAACGTATATTTTTCTTAAGCTAATTATTCGAATCAATTCGTTTTTTAATCAAAGTTATACTGCAGACGTCAAATTGATTTCTAACAACGATGAAAAAAAGCTAACTCCTATTCTCCGGAACCAAATCTTTTCTTTACCTTATTGGCACTAACACGTACTGACTTTTTTCAATCGACCGTCTAAGAAGCCTTTTAACCTGGTCCACTTTCTGACATCGGCTAAACGGATAAATTCTAAACGAAATGTATATATTTACAAAATTAAATTGATCTATTTTTTATTCTGAACTTCACTTCAGGAAACGCTCGTTTATCTTCTAACGAAGCCATTTAAAGCAATTTTCTCCGAATAGTTTTCTACTTCTTGCACTTTCAAAATGCGTCAATTCTACCATGTCATCAAACTATTTACAAAATTAGAAATGAGTTCATCTATCAACTCTTTTAGGTCTCTAATAGACTTTTACAATGACGATGTTATATCACGTCGTATATCTACCACGCCATTTTCGGTTTGATGGACGTAATAACAGACAAATAACGCAATTTGTCTGAACAAGAATTTGTCTGAACAAATTTTAACATGAATTTCTTCATGAGCGTCAGTTTTCCCAGCTTTTTTCCAATTGCCTGCATGACGAATGGCAAACGACGACAAATAGATGCGTAAATTCTAACAAGGAGGCTCGTTAATGTGCGTTCGCACATGATGTTCCGACCCGCGCTCATCTACATTTTTGAATTAACTGTCTCTCGACTTACATGTTTGACAAAGAGATAATCAAAAATAGATGTTTGAGTTTAAAAAAATCGTTACACAACCAAACTAATAATTGAATTACTTATTACCATGCCTCATTGACAGTGCTCACGAGATCTGCCATTAAAAAGATTACGCGAAAAAAAAGAAACAACAGAATAAGCAATACAAAAATTTCACGGCAAAAACTCAATATCTAAATTTAAAAGCACCTAGTTACAACGTCAACTTACAATCAGACAAAACCCTAACTATACAAACTTAATTTTGTCCTAACTACACAGCAGATGGGATTTTTCCTTAATGAGACTAGGTAATAAGTCGACAAAAAGAAGAAATAATGAGAAATTCAAAAATCAATCAACATTTTTTTAAACCAATTAAATTCAAGTCTTAAAAATCATTAGCTTTTAACGAAATAATTCTTGATAAATTTACTAAGAAGTCAAAATGAAACCAATAGAACCTGTCGTTGGTTAGACTAAGCCATTGAAACTATAGATGCAGAAAAACTCAAAAAAATACGAACAACAAATTACAAACATTGCGAAAACACAAATTAGTGGAGCCATTAAAATCATTAGCTATTATCTGAATAAGATGTATTTTTATTAAAATTACTATTTATACTAATTCAGCTAAAATTATACTGAATGAACAAATAGGTTCAAATGAGCCATAATTGAAAATCATTGGGATCTTTTATTACGCGATTGTGCTAAAGGAGGAGAAAAAGAAATACAAATACACCAGTTACATAACTTTATGAAAACGCATACTGTCCCTGAATTACTATTTATACTAATTCAGCTAAAATTATACTGAATGAACAAATAGCTTCAAATGAGCCATAATTGAAAATCATTGGGATCTTTTATTACGCGATTGTGCTAAAGGAGGAGAAAAAGAAATACAAATACACCAGTTACATAACTTTATGAAAACGCATATTGTCCCAGAAACAAAACATCGGATACGTCATATTATCAGTAAACAAATTAATTTTTAAAATACAGCGAAGGGTATGGGACCTCTCAATGATGAGAAAAATTTACAAGTTGACAAAAACAACAAAAACCGAAAAAAATAGAAAAATCCTTAAAATCTTGAAAATGTATAAAACTATGAACTTTAATTCGCTATAAACTGACTGCTTCGGGTAACTTTATTCAATCAATCAGCAAATTCAGAAAAAAATTGAGCGATAAAAGTATCGAAGCCATGAAAAAATGAAATTTTCAAAAAAACGTTTCTACTTTCAATTCACTTTAACAGCAATGGGATTCTTCTTGTTGAGAATTTGACTCCAATAAATCAACAAACGAACAAATACATTAAAACGAAATTTTTTGAGAAAGGAAAACCCATAGTATCAACGCCATTAAATTGAATAGTTTTCAATGGAAGCTATTTATACGCTAAGCTTTGCCTCAATGAGAGGACGCAGATGTTTGTCATTCATAAGTCACCAATAAACCATTACAAAAAGTCACTGACTATGAAAACAACAAACACAGGCAAAATGCAAAAAAAACAAGTAGAAAAGTGCGAGAAGTGTCGCAGCCATTTAAACTATAAGTTTTCTCTAAAAACTATATGTATGATCCATTGAACGTCTTCTCTAAGCCCATAAAACTATAAATCTTAAAATAATGTGTTAAGATTCCAAAAGGAACCAAAATTACAAAAAAAAAATTTAAAACGAATTATGAAGTCTCGTGCATCGAAGTAATAGTTCAAACATAAAACCGCTCGATAGATTAATTTTTGCTTGAAGGAGAAAAAAAGCCCAGTAATTACTGACACTGACTTACAGTTCACGAAATAAGGGTTAAGATAGTTTAATGTTACAAAAATGTCTCGAAAAATCATTTTTTAAGTCTTAACAGCAATTAAATTCAATAGCTCTAAACGGAAGTGGTTGATAAATACGCTTAGTTTTCCCTGGAGTTGAGGAAATATGAATAAGACGTCACAATAATCTTATGACTATGGAAACAACAACAAATTCAGGCAGAAGACAAAAATTCAGTGGAAAAGTGCGCGAAGAAAGTGTCAAAGCCATTTAAACCTTGAGCTTTTCTCTGAAGAACTTATCCATTGATCTTATTCTCTGAGCCAATGAGAGATATCAATATCAGGTAATGTGATAAAATTTCAAGAGTGACCAATAATACAAAAAAATCCAAATTTTTTAAAAAATTTTTTTGAAATCTTGTGGCATTGAAGTCGTATAACAAATAGTAAGAAGATAAATCTGCTAACCGATTCATTTTGGTTGCAGTAGAAAGTGAGGGGGTCCTGTCATTACTCAGACTAACTGACAATTCACGAAAATAAGTTTATGATTGGTTAATGTTAAAAAATTTTCTCAAAATCATTTTTAAAGTCTTCACAACTATTAGCTTTCCACTCAATGCTCTAGTTCAGTTCAGTTAAAACTCATTGCGATAACTATTGCACTTTTAGTCAACGAGTTTATGCCGAAGGACTCCAAAAATTTAGTATAACCTCAAAAAAATCAAAATTTCAATTAAAATTACGAAAACTCGAGTCCAAACCAAAAAAAAAACACAAGCGATTCCTTGAAAATGAATTTTTGTTCATTGGGCATCATTAGACAGTATATCAGGTTTGTCATTAACGGAACCTCGGTATGAAAAGTGACTAGTCTCTAGGTGACTTAAGAAAACAAAAAAAATATGAAAAGTTTTCTAAAAAAATATCTCAAATAGAATTCGAATTTTTTTATAGTAAACTTCGCATCGATAGTATGAGACCGGAACTAGTCTTTTTTAACGCTTTTCTTGCGTCTATTAGGAACTCAAAATCGATTCGTTTTGTGGCGTGAGATGGAATTTTGAATCAATTTTTTTTTATAAAAAAATATCTCCCACACAAAACCTCAATCCTCGATAACTCCTCGAAAGAAACAAACCTTAAAAAAAATCTTTTTAGTTTCGAAATCTACGCTGGACCAGCTTTTAATGATACGACTCAAATTTCTCTGCGATGAATATATTGATTGGCCAAAAATGTCTGAACAAAAAAAACCCATTTGAGTATATAGTTTCTCCCCCCACAAGTGGGGTCGGAACAAAAATCAGTTCAGAATTGAGCTTTATTTCAGCATGCACAAATTCCCTAGCGTTTTTAAGACCGTGCGTTTTTTTGACGGAGTCCACCGAAAGACCTTGCGGAAATCCATTAACATAGGTCAAGGCAGAGATATAGAACAAAGCGCCACCAGATGAAAGATCAGAACATTTCCACATAGAGACAAACAAAAATTTTGTGCATGGTTCACAAAGTTCCTACAAGCTTATGTCATAGCATACAGTGCTTCAACGTATGATTGGATAGGCTATTAAAATAACGTTTCCACCACGAACTTTTTCATCCACATTTTAAGAAAAAGTCTCCTTTAATTTATTTGGTCACAGGTTTTCAACAAGTACGGAAAAAGCACATTCCCAAAAACAAATTGAAAGGATTTAAAATCAACAACAATTTCTACTCAAACTACTCTAATAGATTTTTTTAAAAAATGGTATTATTGTCCCGACCAACTTAAGTGGGGTAAGAACTCTATACTCAAATGGGTTCTATTTTTGTTAAGTCAACTTTGGCCGATCGATATATTCATCGTAGAGGGTTGTGAGTGGTATCACTGGAAAGCCCGTCCAGCGTAAAATATCCAACTCAAAAAAATTTTAATTTCTTCTTCACCGAGTTATCGAGGTTTACAATTTTGTGGAATATTGACCGATTTGCGTTGTTTTTGTCACATTTTCGGTGTTTTCAGGCATTTTCTACAATTTATGTCGATCATTATTAAACTGTGAACGATAGTAGTGTTGGTTTTAACTGTAGATATAGGGGAGGAGTGTTGTTAAACTGTTTGATCCAAATTTTGGCTAAAACGTTTGCAACATTTTTCAAAATTTAGCCTTTTCTCATCAAAAATGGCACAAAATATGCTTTGCTCAACTTTGATTAAATATGCCTGATTAACACTACAAAATACTGCTGCCACAATCTTCTTTAACCACAATTTTACTTTTGTAACTTTTGAGAGTTCTTGAATTAAAATATTGCCAAATTTTGTTAATTTAACTCAATATTTAATCAAAATGCATGATTTTTTGACATACTTTTTTGTCAAATTGTTCATTTTCAAAAGATTTGCAACAATTATGTTTCCCTAATGGACGAACAGCAATAGCGAGGCTAGTTTTGGTCTAAAGATGTTTTGCAGTCCAAAAATAATTTGGATTGTAATCAGTCGCCGTCTTTTTGACTTTTAAAAGAACTTGTTTTTAAAATAAGCACTGAATTATTGAGCTTTGATTTTTTTCTCTCGCTGCCTCGTCCCAATAGGTTCAAACTTATCATTATTTGCGGTTTTACGTTATTAAAAGTGTTGCTTTGGGGGGAACAAGTGGGGTGAGAACAAAAATCAGTTCAGAATTGAGCTTTATTTCAGAATGCACAAATTCCCCAGTGTTTTTAAGACCGTACGTTTTTTTGAAGGAATCCACCGAAAGACCTTGCGGAAATCCATTAACATAGGTCAAGGCAGAGATATAGAACAAAGCGCCACCAGATGAAAGATCAGAACATTTTCACATAGAGACAAACAAAAATTTTGTGCATGCTTCACAAAGTTCCTACAAGCTTATGTCATAGCATACAGTGCTTCAACGTATGATTAGATAGGCTATTAAAATAACGTTTCCACGAACTCTTCCGTCCACATTTTAAGAAAAAGTCTCCTTTAATTTATTTGGTCACAGGTTTTCAACCAGGACGGAAAAAGCACCTTCCCAAAAACAAATTGAAAGGATTTAAAATCCACTACATTTTCTACTCAAACTATTCTAATAGATTGTTAAAAAAATGGTATTATTGTCCCTACCCACTTTAGTGGGGTAAAAACTATATACTCAAATGGGTTCTATTTTTGTTAAGTCAACTTTGGCCGATCGATATATTCATCGTAGAGGGCTGTGAGCGGTATCACTGGAAAGCCCGTCCAGCGTAAAATATCCAACTCAAAAAAATTTTAATTTCTTCTTCACCGAGTTATCGAGGTTTACAATTTTGTGGAATATTGACCGATTTGCGTTGTTTTTGTCACATTTTCGGTGTTTTCAGGCATTTTCTACAATTTATGTCGATCATTATTAAACTGTGAACGATAGTAGTGTTGGTTTTAACTCTAGACATAGGTGAGGAGTGTTGTTAAACTGTTTGATCAAAATTTTGGCTAAAACGTTTGCTACATTTTTCAAAATTTAGCCTTTTCTCATCAAAAATGGCACAAAATATGCTTTGCTCAACTTTGATTAAATATGCCTGATTAACACTACTAAAAACTGCTGCCACAATCTTCTTTAACCACAATTTTACTTTTGTAACCTTTGAGTTTTTGAATTAAAATATTGCCAAATTTTGTTAATTTAACTCAATATTTAATCAAAATGCATGATTTTTTGACATAATTTTTTGTCAAATTGTCCATTTTCAAAAGATTTGCAACAATTATGTTTCCCTAATGGACGAACAGCAATAGCGAGGCTAGTTTTGGTCTAAAGATGTTTTACAGTCCAAAAATAATTTGGATTGTAATCAGTCGCCGTCTTTTTGATTTTTAAAAGAACTTGTTTTTAATTAAAATAAGCACTGAATTATTGAGCTTTACTTTTTTTCTCTCGCTGCCTCGTCCCAATAGGTTCAAACTTATCATTATTTGCGGTTTTACGTAATAAATAGTGCTGCTTTGGTTTCAATACACAGAGTTTTCACAAAAGTTTTCAATTTTTTGGACATTTTCCCATCTTTCAGGTTCTCTTTTGTCATATCAAATTACTGGCGTTCAGCATGAGGACACAAGTGAACATATCAATTAATTCAGCGAACGGATATGGTTTTTGACAGCTTGACTCTTTGTCTTTATTTGTTCTTTTTGTAGTCGTAAGAAAAATACTGGATAACAGACTCTAAACTAATTGATTTACTAAAATACAATGTTGTTTTCAACTTTTTGCGCTTTTGTGGTCTTTTTATCTGCTTGTTACTCAGTCTCATTATTCAGTCGCATACCATTTTCTCGCAAAATTTAGTTAAATTTTTGTTTTTCGTCGCCTTTGTTCGTCGTTTGTTTTCGTAGACGAACGACATAATCTGGAGAATGTCAGATCTGAATGTCTTCATTTTTTGGTATGAATGAACTTACGCCTGTTTTAAAACTTCAGTTGCTTTCGAATGGTTTTCATTATCTGAAATGATTTCTTTTCAGAAAGATATAAACGCATCCTTTAACTTTGTTCTTTTTATTTTTTGTCTACTTGTGACCTAGTCTCACTAATTAAAGGCTGCATATCACATTTTTCGTGTTCACAAAATGCACAATTGAACATATCTATTGATTTTTAGGGCATTGCTTGTTTTAACGGCTTCGACGCCGGTTTTTCACAAAAATTTAATTTAATTTTTGATTTTTCTCTGCATTTGTCGCTCTTTTTGTAGATCTCTGATTCATTACAGATGCCAACGGCCTTCTTTCGGGAAATAAATGAACCATTTTAGCGAAAGTTTTTATGACTTTGCAATTAATTTAAAAAATACAAATGTAGATTTTTAACTCCTTTTGTCTTTTTATCGAGTCTCGTTATTGATTGACTGGTCCCACGTTTTTTCTAGTTTTTTTTCTAGTGAATCATAAATTAATTTATTTAATTTAGGTTTTATTTGACGCTATTCTGACTCTGTTTTCTTATTCCAAAGCTTTCTTTTTTCAAAATAATAGACAATGAGTTCTGGACGAAAATAATGTTTGGTGCTATTTGATGTTGTTGTCTCTCTTGTCTCGTAGTCCTCGTAATGACAGGTTTCATTAGCCCTCTAACGTAGCATTATTTAATTTACTAAAAGTTTTGAGTCGTAAGCATTTTTTGATTCAGATACCAATTATTTTTGAATATTTGATTTTTTTAAGGATTTCTATCTCTTCCTTATTTGGTAGACAATTGAACCAAAAATGTGGATGAGCGGGGTCGAAACAATACATGCTAACGCACATTATCGAGCCTCCTTGCTGTTTGATCAAAATCATCTCATAGTTCATAAAGCTTCAAAACACCTTTTTGATAGATTTCATCCTCTCTTTGTTTTTCAATTTTATAAAGCTCAAACTTGCCAGCAATGTGAATTATTCTGATCGTTTTCAAAGCGAGCGGTGCAGGCAGTAAAACACAATTTTGCGCCTACTGTTCTGAATAAAAACACTGAAATACCTCCAAGTGAACCAAAAACAGTTATACTTTTATAATCAGTATTTTAGGAGCACAGCTGGAAGAAACTACTTTTTGAACACGGATAAAAATTGCTGCCAAAAGTGTGGACAACGTAACAAGAACCCGATAGGCAATAATTGATACAAATTGATATTGTCCTCAAAAACAAAGCAGTTTATTCGAAAACCTACAAAATGAAGCTTTCAAAAAATTCAATATATATGTTCAACTTTTTATGCATGTTATTGACATACAGCACAAAACTTTTCAATCTAATTTGAAAGCTTTAGTAAAGCGAACGTCAAGCGCAGTTGCATTTTGAAAACATATATTTTTAAAAAACAAATATTTGAATGTTCCAAAAGATCATTAAAATTCCAATAAAAGATTGTTTTCTTTGCAAAAACATTTCTTATAATACAAAATCGTCTTTTCGAGTTCCAAATTTTAGGTAAAAAATCGAAAAAGGACGACTTGTTAGCTTAAAATGAATTTTGAAAAGAATGAAAGTTCAAAAGATCTATCGATAAAGTTTTGGTGCAACACAAATTATGCGACCCACCAACTCCTTTGGGATAAGATTATATTACACAAATTTGAGTTAAAAAAAATTGTTAAGTAGTTTGGAAAAAAAAGTAGTTTGGAAATGAATCAATAGAGTTAAGCAGAATGAATTGCCAATAATTAGGAAACTGACTTACATTATATAGACCATACGGAAATCAGTATAGGTCAATAGCAATGGCCAATGTTAAATGTAACAAATTTTGCATCGTTTTCCCGCTTGACAAACTCGAACTTTAATTTACGGGTTAAAATCTTACGTTTAACACACTTGTTTGGACAGAGGGTACAGCACAGATCTTCAGACCTAGAACTTCAAGGTTCACAAACACACTTATCACTTTTTTGCTCTGAAATTAGACGAGCACCAAGTCTGACAATCACATGAATCAGTCCACGATGCAGTACCGATTTGCGATTGACCAGTACTGATTTACATTTCGATCCGGAAACAACATAAGTAACCAAAATTCTACAAAACGGGATTTTACCAAGTCCAACGATTGTGGTCAAAATTATTAAGAAAAGTGACGAGAGGAGTCTTCAAACTAGAGAAAAACTCGAATATGAATACTTGAAGTATGACTAGTTCTGCGTCAGTTCTCGGAATGCCGCCTGTCAACTCATATTATTGAGCTTCAAAAATTTAGAAAAATATGAGGTCATCAAAACTAACGGAAAACATTCTTAACGTCCATATTAAATGAGTGCTATGGTTGAAAATCTCTGAAAAGTAAGTGTACACATTTCATTTACTTTCATAAAACGGTTAGAGGTAAATATATCGTAACTTAGCTTTAATAGTCTCCTTTCACAAAACCGGAGCACTAGCATTCTGTGTATAGAATAAAACGAGGAGGCTCTTTAATGTGCGTTCGCACTCGATGTTCCGACCCGAGCTCATCTACATGTTTGGCTTGATTGTCAACCAAAGGAAGAGATAATCAAAAATATATGTTTGAGCTTAAAGAAATCACTGCACACCCAAACTACTAATTGAATTACATGATGCCGCGCCTCACTAGAACGCTCACGAGATCTACCATTAATATGACTGTGAGACAAAACGACAAACAAGGCGAAAACTCAATATCTAAAGTTAAAAGCAACTAAAAACAACGTTAAATTACAATCAGAAAAAACCCTAGCTGCACAAATTTACTTCTTCTTAATTACAAAGCAGATGCGACCTTTCTTTAATGAGACTATGTAACAAGTCGACAAAAAGACGTCTTTGGTTAGACTAAGCCATAGGAACGGACAAAACGTGCACAATAAAAAATAAACAATTTGCGATAACAAATTATTTAGGTAATTAAAATCATTAGCTATTATCTGAATATTATAAATTTTTATATTTCAGTTGTCATTAATACTGATTGTTACAATTATTCTGAAAGATTAAATATGATCACCGGGGCCTCATTTGAAAACCATTGGGATATGTTATTACGAGAATTTGCTAAAAGAAAACAAAAAGACAAATAATGACCACTCACAAAATAATAATAAAAACGCATATTGTCCAACCATCAAAAAAACAGTTACAACTTAATATCAATAAACACGTTAAAGTTTGAAATACAAGGAAGCTGATGGGACGTCTCAATGATGAGAATAAGTTACAAGTTGACAAAAAGAACAACAAAAACTGAAAAGTTTTTAAAAATTGCAAACAGCCATCAGAAACTTCAAGACGTTTAGCTATACACTGACAGCACTCAATTTGTTGATTCAAACCTCAATTAGAAGCTTATATTCTCAGCTTTTAGAAAATTTTTTTTTTACCACTACAAAGAATAAAACAGGCGAAACAGCAAATTCAACTAATTGAGAGAAGTGTGTCAGTCATTAAAAAAGACAAATTCAATTAAAAAATTTCAATTAATTTTGAACAGCGATGAAATTTTTCTGGTAAGAAAACTGAAAAAAATACTGAAAAAACCGTAGTATCAAAGCCATTAAATTCAATAGCTTCACACGGAACTAAAAAAAATTGTAAGCTCTGCCTCAATGGGAGTTCAATGACATTTGTCATTCATTAGTCATCAATGAGTCATCACAATGAGTCTTTTGACTACGAAAACGACAACAAATACAGGCAAAAACAAAAAATTCAGTAGAAAAGTGCAAGAAGAAAGTGTCGAAGCCAAAAAAAACTATGAGCTTTTACTGAACGTTTCATCTAAGATCAATATAATTCATTCTCTAAGCCACTGGAAACTGTCAATTTTAAGATGATATGATTGAAAAGAAACCAAGAATATGAAAAAATATCTAAAATCTTTTTCAAAATAAAAATTCGTGGAATCGAAGTCATAAAACCAATAGTAAGAAGATAAAACTGCTAATCAGATTTATTTTGGTTGTAGTAGAAAAGAAAAAGGTCCTGTCATTAATGAGATTGACTTACAAGTACACAGAAAGATCAAGATCGGTTAATGTTGAAAAAAAAATCGAAAAATTGTTTGAATTCTTAACAGCCCTTAGCTGTCCACTTAAAGCACTAGATAGGTTAAGTTGATGTTCACAAGAATTTCAATTTTGCTGCCATAGGACTAAAAAATCTAAAATAATCTCAAACAATATCAAAAGTTCAATAAAAATTACAAAAACTGAGAGTTAAAGCCATAAAAAACTTGAGCGACTCCTTCAAACGACTTATTTCTTCATTAGGCATCATTTGACTGTAAATGAGATTTGTCCTTAACAGAACTTTGATATGAAAAGTGACTAGTCTCCAGGTGACTCAAAAAAATCAAAAATGAAAAGGTTTAAAAACAGTTCTCAAATAGAATTCGATTTTTTCCAAATTCAGTTAAAAAATTTCAATTAATTTTGAACAGGAATGAAATTTTTCTGGTAAGAAAACTGAAAAAAATACTCAAAAACCCGTAGTATCAAAGCCATTAAATTCAATAGCTTCACACGGAATTAAAAAAACGGTAAATTCTGCCTCAATGGGAGTTCAATGATATTTGTCATTCATTAGTCATCAATGAGTCATCACAATGAGTCTTTTGACTACGAAAACGACAACAAATACAGGCAAAAACAAAAAATTCAGTAGAAAACTGCAAGAAGAAAGTGTCAAAGCCATAAAAAACTATAAGATTTTTACTGAACTTTTCATCTAAGATCAATTGAATTCATTTTCTAAGCCACTGGAAACTGTCAATTTTAGGATGATATGATTGAAAAGAAACCAAAAATATGAAATATCTAAAATCTTTTTTTTTAAATAAAAATTCGTTGAATCGAAGTCATAAAACCAATAGTAAGAAGATAAAACTGCTAATCAGATTTATTTTGGTTGTAGTAGAAAAGAAAATGGTCCTGTCATTAATGAGATTGACTTACAAGTACACAGAAAGATCAAGATCGGTTAATGTTGAAAAAAAATCCAAAAATTGTTTGAAGTCTTAACAGCCCTTAGCTGTCCACTTAAAGCACTAGATAGGTTAAGTTGATGTTCACAAGAATTTCAATTTTGCTGCCATAGGACTAAAAAATCTTAAAAAATCTCAAACAATATAAAAATTTCATTAAAAATTACAAAAACTGAGAGTCAAAGCCATAAAAAACTTGAGCGACGCCTTCAAAACGACCTATTTGTTCATTGGGCATCATTTGACTGTAAATGAGGTTTCTCCTTAACAGAACTTTGATATGAAAAGTGACTAGTCTCCAGGTGACTTAAAAAATCAAAAATGAAAAGGTTTAAAAAGAATTCTCAAATAGAATTCGATTTTTTTTTCAAAATAGTAAAATGACCTATGGGACCATAACTAGCCTTTTTATTGCCTTTAGTCTATTAGAAACACAAAATTGTTTGATTTTGTAACTTAAGTAGTTTTGAATTTAAATTTGAATAAAGTAAGATCTTAATTTGAACGAAAATTACCCTAGAAGTGAAAAAAATCATGAAAAATATCACGTGTTCCTCCAAAAAAAAAAACGAAATTAAAAAAATCTTTCTAATTTTGAATTTTTACGCTGGACGAGCTTTTTAATGATACCACTCACATCATCAGCCAAAATTGACTGAACAAAAAAAACTATCTGAGTATATAGTTCCTCACCCCACAATGGGGTCGGAACAATAAAAAAGAATTTAGAATCTTTAGTAATTATTTATGTGGCATAAAAAATTACAATTACAGACTTGGAGCATAAGATGTAATCTTTCTAATAACGTCGTGCTTGTAACTATCAAGCAAAAAATTTATTCAGGTCGAAACAACAAAGGGAGCTCTTTGGTTCAGGAACGCACGCTAAACATTATATATTAACTTTTTAAATCAAAAGCGCATTTTATCTTTCAATGAATCAACCGAGTACTTGTTTTATCTACAAAAGTCCAGATTATTCAAAAAACCAAATCCTCATTTCTCCCAGAGAAAATTTTCCGTGCACAAATCTTGTCAATTCAACAGACCTTTTCAAAATACCCCACAGAAGCAATTAAAATATCCACACTACCACTATCTAGAAAGGGCATTTACTGTTCCAACCGGCCAAAATTAATTAGGAATTTGAGTCACAACTAAGGACCGTCACAACTAAAAATCTCCTGGCAAATGCAGTTCAGATGTGCACGTCCATTTTATTTTGACGCCTTCAATAAACGCTAATTTGTCTACTCTTCAATCAGGTTTGTGTGTCCAGGATCAGGAGAGTTGGTGGTGGTGGGGGTGAGTGGTGAAGGGGGTCAAACTCTTTAGATCGAGAACCACTCTTCGCAACATGAATTCATGTCTTCTCAAAACATTTTTGGTGAACCATATACTTAAAAACAAGTAAGGCTCTAAGAGAGCTAGTCACCCACTCAATTCCCTCAGGGTTTTACCATTTTAACCCGTTGATGAGAACAGAAGTTAGAAACGTCACGCGAAAAATCAGTCAAGAGAAAGACTGCATAAAATACAACAGGACTAATATAATTACTACAAAATTCGTTTGTGAGCAATTAATTAAACATAACCTGCTAACGTCGGTCGATTCATTGAAACCTTTGAGTACAGTCAGTTGAACTTGACGTTATTGCATTTTTCTAGACAGCGCTTACACAGGCTGATTTCTTTTCTCTGCATCGTATCTTTAACATATTATTTGACTTGATCTAACTTTTATTGAGTGAATTATTTGTTTGTTTTGACTTTTGTCTTTGATTATCATCGATGGAGAGCATGGATGCAACCAGCAATAGCAAGGGGCAGAGTATCGTGATTACAATTGAAAACGATCAGGCAAATGATCTTACGAAAGAAGTTCGGAGCCTCCGCAAAATCGTATTAGAACAACAGAAACAAATTGATGCGCTAAAAGATAAACAATGACAATTAAACGACCGCCTCAGGGCTCAAGAACGTTATACGAGGAAAGATAGTGTACTGAAAATAAACCTCCTTTTGACTCCAGAACAGCTACAGATGTTATGCGACGCTATTTTTTTTTGAAAAAATTTTGCAAATCAAGCTGGCCTATTGTGATGTAAAAGCATGCCGTATGGTACCAGGGACGTTGAAACGTAACTCAATGCCTACCGTGATTTGCAAGATTTCTATTATGCGAATAAAAACTTGATCTGAACAAAAAACGACGAAATATCTACATAAACGAACCATTGCCTGAGTGCGAAGCACTAATCAAGCAAGAGGCGAGCAAACGAAATTTTATTACGTCTACTCATAATTGCACTGTCTCTGTTATGGTCAATGAAGATAAATCGGACAAAACAGAGTTTGTTAGAGTAAATGAAATCGAGCACTTGGACAAACTGATCCGGGTTAAACCTTTCGAAAACACCTTCTCGGCAAATGATCGCTAGATGCCTGAGGCTAAACGGTCAAACAATCCAGCAAACTAAATTAATACTGCTCTCAACTCACTATGGAAGTAAATATAAATAAAGGACTTCAACTTAACCTTTTCTGCTTGAAGTAATTTAATTCTTTTTGCTGCTACAGCTAAATTTAGTATCTTGTTTCTAGCGGATAACAACTCTTTCAGCTAGGACTTAAAACCTAGGTTAAAACAACTAGTAGATACTTTGGAAAATATTGTCCAATGTTCGCGTTTTCGGCTCCAACCTGTGACTTCCGCGGGAAAATGAAACCTGTTTTGTGATTTTCGCATTCCAGGTTGGGATGTTTGGAGCTGACTATTTTTCCTCTGACTTCTTGGCTTTTTGAACTCCACCCTGTGATCTCCGCGGAGTCCGTTCTAACTGTCCAATACACTCATGACAAAAGGAAGGAACAGAAAAAATTAATGACAACATGAAGTAAGAAAAACCATTTTTTCTCTCTCTTGTTTTGTTAAAACTCGTATCTTTTATATATCTCTATCTCTCTCTCCCTCATATATGAAGAGCGACAAAGTTCAAATACAATTTACGCTATTGTTTATGTGTGCGTGGACTGATTTGGCCTGTGTATTCGCCTTTTATGAGTATAAACTGATGGTTAACAGAGACACAAAGGACGCTAGCGTTACAAAAAATTCATTAATCTTGCTGCAAAACATGAGATCACTGCCGCGAAACTTTGACGAGTTTAATGTTTACTTGAATACCGTGGAATTGAAAACTGACTTGATTTGCATTACAGAAACATGGCTTTCTGAACAGAATTGCTGTGACATTGTTAATTTGGGTGGTTACCATCCCTTCTTAGTAGCTTCGACAAAAAAACGAGAAGGCGTAGGTCTTTATGTGAAGGAAACCTTTTGTTACCCAGTGGAAAAGAAACTAACCACAAACAATCTGCAGATCATTAGTATTGCGGTGCAACTGAAAAAATCTAAACTATTAATTTCATGTATATAAATTCCACCTAACGCTACAACTTTTGAGACTTGCGAGATACTAGACTTTCGAGATCGGATGTATCAGATCATCACACTGTACTAGCAACTTTAAACACAAATTTTAAAGTTAGCTGCAAAAATCAAATACTTTTCCAGCAATTGGAAAGCATTAGAGAATGAAAATGTGCTCAATGAGGGCCAATTTTTTCTAGGAGAAAAACTGAAAAATTTCTCCAGCCCCGAGAAAACAATTGATAAACATATCTCTGAGCTTTAGAGTAGTCTCATAATAACGCTAGACAAATTTTCTACCATGAAGTGAAAATTAGCAAAAGAAAAACTGGATAGAAAATGAAATAAAGAGGCTACTAAAAAGAAACAACAAAGAAGAAGAATGAATGAAATAAATTCCGAAAAAAATAAACTTGCATACAAAAAGCAAAGTGCTCTTTTAAAGAACTTGGCAAGAATAAAATGGACGTACTATCAAGAAAATTACACGTGGAAAGTAGGCGAAATACGAGAGAATTTCTCAACATCTACAACGAATAAATGGGATAAACACAAAAACGAGAACAAGATATTTTCATGCAAAATGATGACGAAAACTTCAATAACTTTTTCGCGATTATTAGAAAAAAACTTTGGTCTGAAATTGAACCCAACAATAAAAATGAATTACCTCCGAAAAACAGCAACTTTCTTCAGCAAAATTACCAAGAAGGAAATCGAAGAGGTACTGCATAAAAATCGACCTAAGTACTGCTTAGACTGTTATGGCCTAAACTACAAATTTCTAAGGAAAATGTCTGATCCTCTTGCAGCCTATTTGGAACAATTGTTACATAGATGCATTACCAAAAGCTTTCTTCCTGATGCTTTAAAGATTGCCAAAGTTGTACCCTTACAAAATGAGGGTGATAAACATGAGCCAACAAACCACAGGCCAATCTCCTTGCTACAGACAATCGGGAAGTTTTTGACGAACTGATCTATAAAAAGCTGGTACAGTTCCTCAATCACTAGCACATTCTGAGTGATAAACAGTTCGGTTTTCGGAACAAACGGTGCACAGTTGATGCTATTGCTACATTGGTGGAAACAATTCGTCAATTATGAACAAACAGAACTGATGCGTCTTGGTGCAGACTTCTTGACCTAAAGAAGGCGTTCGACACTCTTGATCAAAAAATTTTATTACAAAGTTTTTGTTACGATTTTCGTAAGGAAATATATAATTTTATTCAATCGTTCCTGAAGAATCGAAGGCAAAACAATCAAATTGGAACAAAATCTTGTTGCAACTAGTAGAAACAGGTGTCCCCCCATATACAGGGACCAATTCTGTTCCTTATTTATATAAATGACATCAAATCAATGCACAAAGAAGCTGATCTAATAGTGTATGCTGATGACACAGCAATTATAACAGGAAGCAGAAACATAGAATTAATGAACAATTATCAGATAGCACTAAAAAGACACAAATGATTGGATAAAAGAAAACAAGCTAGTCCTCAATGCAAAGAAAACAAAAAACAGGCTCTTTAATGGTCGACGGAATTTTCAGTTTGAAAAGGAATTTTCATTGGGTAAAGAAACAATTGAGTCAGTAAAGCAAAACAAATATTTAGGTGTGATTATTGATTGTCAATTAAGTTTCCAACATCATGTATCCTATATCGAAAAAAGCCTTGTCAAGTTTTTGCGGCCTTTTCTACAGGCTCAGAAAAGTCTTTCGTCAAATGATCCAAATTTCGTCAAATGATCCAAACTTTTAGAGTATACATCACGCCAAAATTCCAATGTGGAGTTCTCATCTATGGCTCAACGTGTGCTCAAAATAAGCTTAAAAACCTGGAAAAACTTAAAATATATTTATTAAAACTTTCATACAAACGGAATTTCCAATCGCTGGGCTTATTGATAGAAGAAACTAAACTCTACACTGTTAAGGAACTTCACATATATGAACTTTTCAAAACTCTGATTAATATCCTTCGGGGCAAATGCAAGATTGGGTCTTTGTCAAAATTGTTGAGTGGTCAGGATCTAGAAAATCTTTCAAGCAGTCGGTCTAAAAAGATCTCAACTATTAAAAGCTCATGCGTGAAAAATATTCTGTATACAATGTTAAGAAGGTTATTAAACCTAGTTTTAATAATCGAACCAATGTTTGTAGACAAATTAAAAAACCTTAAAGAAAACGAAATAAGTAAACTTGCACACAACTTTTTAGACCTGGAAAATGAACAACTAACGGAAGCAATTTTTCGTTAATAAACAAAGCAAAACTACTGATTATGGTATTTGTTTTCTTTTGTTTTCATTTTTTAAAAACATACCCGGCAGATTGCCGGAAAATAGCCGCCGTTGATTCCCAAAACTATTGGGATTGAAAGAAAAGAAAATATCAACAAAAATTGTTTTGTATAAAGACATTTTTAAGTGCGATTTATTTTGATGTCTTTTTGTAATTGAACATACTCCTGTCTCTCAATGAGAGGCTACAGCGTCTAGTATCAATACCAATAAGCATTATAGTATCTAAAACTTATGAGAACAAAGTTCAAGTACCGGGCATCTAAAAATGGGCTTTATGGGTTTATCCTGTTTCTATTTCTGACTTTGATTTATTTAATACTGACTCTCTTCATTTTGAATTGCTTTGCTGAGCAGCTGCTGTTTTAAAGGACTTTGAGCAGAATGACAGAAGAGTAAAACTAGCCTGGAGAAGTCAAAAAGATCAGGGTTAAACGTAAACGACCATTCGAAAACACCTTCTCAGCAAATCATCGCTAGATGCCTGATGCTAAACGGTCAAACAATCCAGCAAACTAAATTGTTACTTCTCTCAACTCACTATAGAAGTAAATATAAATAACTGACTTTAAATTAACCTTTTCTGCTTGAAATAATTTAACTCTTTTTGTTGCTACAGCTAAATTTAGTATCTTGTTTCCAGCGGAAAATAACTCTTTCAGCTAGGACTTATATTGTCCCATGTTCGCGTTTTCGGCTCCAACCTGTGAATTCCGCGGGAAACTGGAACCTCTTTTGTGATTTTCGCATTCCAGGTTGGGATGTTTGGAGCTGACTATTTTTCCTGACTTCTCTTGGCTTTTTGAACTCCATTCTGTGATCTCCGCGGAGTCCGTTCTAACTGTCCAATACACTCATGACAAAAGGAAGGAACAGAAAAAATTAATGACAACATGAAGTAAGCAAAACCATTTTTTCTCTCTCTTGTCTTGTTAAAACTCGTATCTTTTATTTCTCTCTCTCTCTCTTCCTCATATATGAAGAGCGATAAAGTTCAAATACAATTTACGCTAGTGTTAATGTGTGCGTGGACTGATTTGGCCTGTGTATTCGCCTTTTATGAGTATAAAATGATGATTTTAGAGACACAAAGGACGCTAGCGTTACAAAAAATTCATTAATTTTGCTGCAAAACATGAGATCACTGCCGCGAAACTTTGACGAGTTTAATGTTTAGTTGAATACCGTGGAATTGAAAACTGACTTGATTTGCATTACAGAAACATGGCTTTCTGAAACAGAATTGCTGTGACATTGTTAATTTGGGTGGTTACCATCCCTTCTTAGTAGCTTCGACAAAAAAAAACGAGAAGGCGTAGGTCTTTATGTGAAGGAAACCTTTTGTTACCCAGGGAAAAAGAAACTAACCACAAACAATCTGCAGATCATTAGTGTTGCTGTGGAAATGAAAAGAATATAAACTATTAATTTCATGTATATACATTCCACCTAACGCTACAACTTTTGAGACTTTCGAGATACTAGATCAATATCTCCAAATTGTTGTTCCACCAGAAACTCATCAGATTATTTGTGGTGATTTTAAGGTTAATTTGATTCAAAATGGAATTAAACAAAAGCGTTTAAGAATCCTAATTAACGGAAACGACCTAGACAGTCCAAAACTTTTAACACCAACTAGTGAAACTGCTTCCTCAAAATCATGCCTGGACGTCTTCTTTACCAACATTCCATTGAAAATAACATTGGACCAATCGGATGTATCAGATCATCACACTGTACCAGCAACTTTTAACACAGATTTTAAAGTTAGCTGCAAAAATCAAATACTTTTCCAGCAATTGGAAAGCATTAGAGAATGAAAATGTGCTCAATGGAGGCCAATTTTTTCTAGGAGAAAAACGGAAAAATCTCTCCAGCCCCAAGAAAACAATTGATAAACATATCTCTGAGCTTTAGAGTAGTCTCATAATAACGCTCGACAAATTTTCTACCATGAAGTGAAAATTAGCAAAAGAAAAAACTGGATAGAAAATGAAATAAAGAGGCTACTAAAAATAAACAACTAAGAAGAAGAATGAATGAAATAAATTGCAAAAAAAATAAACTTGCATACAAAAAACGAAGTGCTCTTGTAAAGAACTTGGCAAGAATAAAATGGACGTACTATCAAGAAAGTTACACGTGGAAAGTAGGCGAAATACGAGAGAATTTCTCAACATCTACAACGAATAAATGGGATAAACACAAAAACGAGAACAAGATATTTTCATGCAAAATGATGACGAAAACTTCAATAACTTTTTCAATAAATTTTTAAATTACCAAGAAGGAAATCGAAGAGGTACTGCATAAAAATCGACCTAAGTACTGCTTAGACTGTTATGGCCTAAACTACAAATTTCTAAGGAAAATGTCTGATCCTCTTGCAACCTATTTGGAACAATTGTTAGATAGATGCATTACCAAAAGGTTTTTTCATGATGCTTTAAAGATTGCCAAAGTTGTACCCTTACAAAATGAGGGTGATAAACATGAGCCAACAAACCACAGTCCAATCTCCTTGCTACCGACAATCGGGAAGTTTTTAGCGAACTGATCTATAAAAAGCTGGTACAGTTCCTCAATCACTAGCACATTCTGAGTGATAAACAGTTCGGTTTTCGGAACAAACGGTGCACAGTTGATGCTATTGCTACATTGGTGGAAACAATTCGTCAATTATGATCAAACAGAGCTGATGCGTCTTGGTGCAGATTTCTTGACCTAAAGAAGGCGTTCGACACTCTTGATAAAAAACTTTTATTACAAAAAAGTTATTGTTACGGTTTTCGTAAGGAAACATATAATCTTATTGAATCGTTCCTGAAGAATCGAAGGCAAAACAATCAAATTGGAACAAAATCTTGTTGCAACTAGTAGAAACAGGTGTCCCCCATATACAGGGACCAATTCTGTTCCTTATTTATATAAATGACATCAAATCAATGCACAAAGAAGCTGATCTAATAGTGTATGCTGATGACACAGCAATTATAACAGGAAGCAGAAACATAGAATTAATGAAAAATTATCAGATAGCACTAAAAAGACACAAATGATTGGATAAAAGAAAACAAGCTAGTCCTCAATGCAAAGAAAACAAAAAAACAGGCTCTTTAATGGTCGACGGAATTTTCAGTTTAAAAAGGAATTTTCATTGGATAAAGAAACAATTGAGTCAGTAAAGCAAAACAAATATTTAGGTGTGATTATTGATTGTCAATTAAGTTTCCAACATCATGTATCCTATATCGAAAAAAGCCTTGTCAAGTTTTTGCGGCCTTTTCTACAGGCTCAGAAAAGTCTTAACATTTCGTCAAATTATCCAAATTTTTAGAGTATACATCACGCCAACATTCCAATGTGGAGTTCTCATCTATGGCTCTATGGCTCAACGTGTGCTTAAAATGTGCTTAAAAACCTGGAAAAACTTAAAAAACTATTTATTAAAACTATTTCATACAAACGGAATTTCCAATCGCTGGGCTCATTGATAGACGAAACCTAACTCTACACTGTTAAGGAACTTCACATATATGAACTTTTCAAAACTCCGATTAATATCCTTCGGGGCAAATGCAAGATTGGGTCTTTGTCAAAATTGTTGAGTGGTCAGGATCTAGAAAATCTTTCAAGCAGTCGGTCTAAAAAGATCTCAAAAATTAAAAGCTCATGCGTGAAAAATTGTCTGTATACAATGTTAAGAAGGTTATTAAACCTAGTTTTAATAATCGAACCACTGTTTGTAGACAAATTAAAAAACCTTAAAGAAAACGAAATAAGTAAACTTGCACACAACTTTTTAGACCTGGAAAATGAACAACTAACGGAAGCAATTTTCGTTAATAAACAAAGCAAAACTACTGATTATGGTATTTGTTTTCTCTTTTGTTTTCAAAAGTTGTACCCTTACAAAATGAGGGTGATAAACATGAGCCAACAAACCACAGGCCAATCTCCTTGCTACCGACAATCGGGAAGTTTTTAGCGAACTGATCTATAAAAAGCTGGTACAGTTCCTCAATCACTAGCACATTCTGAGTGATAAACAGTTCGGTTTTCGGAACAAACGGTGCACAGTTGATGCTATTGCTACATTGGTGGAAACAATTCGTCAATTATGATCAAACAGAGCTGATGCGTCTTGGTCCAGATTTCTTGACCTAAAGAAGGCGTTCGACAATCTTGATAAAAAACTTTTATTACAAAAAAGTTATTGTTACGGCTTTCGTAAGGAAACATATAATCTTATTGAATCGTTCCTGAAGAATCGAAGGCAAAACAATCAAATTGGAACAAAATCTTGTTGCAACTAGTAGAAACAGGTGTCCCCCATATACAGGGACCAATTCTGTTCCTTATTTATATAAATGACATCAAATCAATGCACAAAGAAGCTGATCTAATAGTGTATGCTGATGACACAGCAATTATAACAGGAAGCAGAAACATAGAATTAATGAAAAATTATCAGATAGCACTAAAAAGACACAAATGATTGGATAAAAGAAAACAAGCTAGTCCTCAATGCAAAGAAAACAAAAAAACAGGCTCTTTAATGGTCGACGGAATTTTCAGTTTAAAAAGGAATTTTCATTGGATAAAGAAACAATTGAGTCAGTAAAGCAAAACAAATATTTAGGTGTGATTATTGATTGTCAATTAAGTTTCCAACATCATGTATCCTATATCGAAAAAAGCCTTGTCAAGTTTTTGCGGCCTTTTCTACAGGCTCAGAAAAGTCTTAACATTTCGTCAAATTATCCAAATTTTTAGAGTATACATCACGCCAACATTCCAATGTGGAGTTCTCATCTATGGCTCTATGGCTCAACGTGTGCTTAAAATGTGCTCAAAATGTGCTTAAAAACCTGGAAAAACTTAAAAAACTATTTATTAAAACTATTTCATACAAACGGAATTTCCAATCGCTGGGCTCATTGATAGACGAAACTAAACTCTACACTGTTAAGGAACTTCACATTTATGAACTTTTCAAAACTCCGATTAATATCCTTCGGGGCAAATGCAAAATTGGGTCTTTGTCAAAATTGTTGAGTGGTCAGGATCTAGAAAATCTTTCAAGCAGTCGGTCTAAAAAGATCTCAACTATTAAAAGCTCATGCGTGAAAAATATTCTGTATACAATGTTAAGAAGGTTATTAAACCTAGTTTTAATAATCGAACCAATAATTGTAGACAAATTAAAAAACCTTAAAGAAAACGAAATAAGTAAACTTGCACACAACTTTTTAGACCTGGAAAATGAACAACTAACGGAAGCAATTTTTCGTTAATAAACAAAGCAAAACTACTGATTATGGTATTTGTTTTCTCTTTGGTTTTCAAAAGTTGTACCCTTACAAAATGAGGGTGATAAACATGAGCCAACAAACCACAGGCCAATCTCCTTGCTACCGACAATCGGGAAGTTTTTAGCGAACTGATCTATAAAAAGCTGGTACAGTTCCTCAATCACTAGCACATTCTGAGTGATAAACAGTTCGGTTTTCGGAACAAACGGTGCAGAGTTGATGCTATTGCTACATTGGTGGAAACAAGTCGTCAATTATGATCAAACAGAGCTGATGCGTCTTGGTGCAGATTTCTTGACCTAAAGAAGGCGTTCGACACTCTTGATAAAAAACTTTTATTACAAAAAAGTTATTGTTACGGTTTTCGTCAGGAAACATATAATCTTATTGAATCGTTCCTGAAGAATCGAAAGCAAAACAATCAAATTGGAGCAAAATCTTGTTGCAACTAGTAGAAACAGGTGTCCCCCATATACAGGGACCAATTCTGTTCCTTATTTATATAAATGACATCAAATCAATGCACAAAGAAGCTGATCTAATAGTGTATGCTGATGACACAGCAATTATAACAGGAAGCAGAAACATAGAATTAATGAACAATTATCAGATAGCACTAAAAAGACACAAATGATTGGATAAAAGAAAACAAGCTAGTCCTCAATGCAAAAACAAAAAACAAGGCTCTTTAATGGTCGACGGAATTTTCAGTTTGAAAAGGAATTTTCATTGGGTAAAGAAACAAAGGAGTCAGTAAAGCAAAACAAATATTTAGGTGTGATTATTGATTGTCAATTAAGTTTCCAACATCATGTATCCTATATCGAAAAAAGCCTTGTCAAGTTTTTGCGGCCTTTTCTACAGGCTCAGAAAAGTCTTAACATTTCGTCAAATTATCCAAATTTTTAGAGTATACATCACGCCAACATTCCAATGTGGAGTTCTCATCTATGGCTCTATGGCTCAACGTGTGCTTAAAATGTGCTTAAAAACCTGGAAAAACTTAAAAAACTATTTATTAAAACTATTTCATACAAACGGAATTTCCAATCGCTGGGCTCATTGATAGACGAAACCTAACTCTACACTGTTAAGGAACTTCACATATATGAACTTTTCAAAACTCCGATTAATATCCTTCGGGGCAAATGCAAGATTGGGTCTTTGTCAAAATTGTTGAGTGGTCAGGATCTAGAAAATCTTTCAAGCAGTCGGTCTAAAAAGATCTCAAAAATTAAAAGCTCATGCGTGAAAAATTGTCTGTATACAATGTTAAGAAGGTTAACAAATTAAAAAACCTTAAAGAAAACGAAATAAGTAAACTTGCACACAACTTTTTAGACCTGGAAAATGAACAACTAACGGAAGCAATTTTTCGTTAATAAACAAAGCAAAACTACTGATTATGGTATTTGTTTTCTTTTGTTTTCAATTTTTAAAAACATACCCGGCAGATTGCCGGAAAATAGCCGCCGTTGATTCCCAAAACTATTGGGATTGAAAGAAAAGAAAATATCAACAAAAATTGTTTTGTATAAAGACATTTTTAAGTGCGATTTATTTTGATGTCTTTTTGTAATTGAACATACTCCTGTCTCTCAGTGAGAGGCTACAGGGTCTAGTATCAATACCAATAAGCATTATAGTAACTAAAACTTATGAGAACAAAGTTCAAGTACCGGGCATCTAAAGCTTTATGGGTTTATCCCGTTTCTATTTCTGACTTTGATTTTTTTAATACTGACTCTCTTCATTTTGAATTGCTTTGCTGAGCAGCTGCTGTTTTAAAGGACTTTGAGCAGAATGACAGAAGAGTGAAACTAGCCTAGAGAAGTCAAAAAGATTTCACGCGAAATGTCGAAAAAGCGACAAAATGAGTAAAGCGAAAAAATTTCGAGAAAGTAAAAAAAGAGGCGCGCTATAATAGCCGGCTGAGAAGATGAGGGCGGCTATTAATAAGCAATTTGTTTTACCCTGACTGAATAGGTATTGATAGTGAATTATTTTCCGCTAGAGGCACTTGAAAACATGTCAGTTTTACCAAATAGTATTCTATTTTTGCAGTCGTTTTAAAATTAGCTATATTGATTCTGTACCAACCATAAACAATTCATTATTACATCTGTCAAGCGACTGGGGAGAGGTTGAATTCGGTAGGAGCTAGCTAAGGCATACTAGATTAAGTAAGATACTGAGGGGGAAGTGAGGGAGTAAAAACGAGGGTGTATGGGGCGGGGGGTGGATCGCGGGGGGTGGGGGGGGGGGGGGGGGTGTATGAGGCGGGAGAGGGGGGGGGGGGGGGGTGGATTGCGGGGTCTTAGGTGGGTCGCGAGGATAGAGGTAGAATTAAGCTGGCCTAGACCGCCACGCTTCAAGTCGGGCCGTGATTTCATGTCTTCTGAAAAGCTCCGGAAATTTTTACACTTAAAGACTAGCTTGAATTAACTGAGAAAGCTGTTCAACAACATGCTCTCTAGTATATGCGGATAATGCTCTCCGGTAGTATGGTAGCATTCAAAAAACGCATTAGGACCAATATCATTGCTACAAATTTCGTTTGAGGACAATAAACAATATTTCCTTTAGAAAATTTTTACAACTGAAGGAACTTACTAATTGAACAGGGCATAGAAGCCTTAGATTACCTTACCAAAGTCTGAGGTTACGCATCTCTAATAACATAGCTGGCAGATTGCCAGAAAATAGCCGCAATAGCTTCGTAGATCAGCAGTCTCAAAAAGCAGTAAAAAAGACAGACCAAAAAATTCGTCTTTTCATTGAAGGCTGATATGTTATATATTGATTTAAAATCTTGCTGCCTCCATAAGTTTTTGCTGCCTCTATTAGCTGCTCTCAATTAACTTTCACTTAGAGTAACACACACCCATTTGACCTTATCTCTTTGAATTAAAGTAAATAAAAGTCAATTTCAAAGTGAGGAAGTCATTTTTGAGAGAGAGGTAAGTCAAGTGTGACCAAAAATTTAATCACGCGAATGAACAAAAAATTGCTCCACTAAGAGCGAAAAATGACGTCACACACGCATTTCAGTTGAAATTGCATGAACGATTGAACAAAAAGCAGATTTGAAGTGGTTGTGTTGTGACGTCATATGGTCGTAACAAAAATCGCGACGACGAAAAAAAACCATGAAAAGGCCAATAATAGCCCTAGCTATCGCTGTGCCGCTATTAAAAACAGGATTTGCGTTTCCTAATTTCATTAATTGTTGGTTTTATTTGACGGGATGGATATTGGGATCCAAGACAAACTACCAATCGTCTGTGGTAAATTCCACTCACTACAAATAGCTTTTAAGTAGCAAATTGCAATCCATTAATTTCAATTTCGAGCAACTGATAACTCACAATATAGATTGCGTGGTTGTTTCCTACCCGATCCAAGCCTGTACCTGTTAATTTTGATTTTCATCTTTGTTGTTTTGAATTTTTCAAAACGACAAACAATCAGCCGCTTTCTATGCGCTTTTATGTTACTTAAACAACGCTAATTGCGCCGAAACACAATGGACCATTGAATTGTGCAAATTGAAACTACAGCGCACATTTTTTTTCACAAATCGAATTTAAAAAGTCCAATTAGAGAAACGACGTCTGACGCTCTGTTGCTCTAGTTGATAACCTCCTTTTATGCAAATGCAATCACATTAGTAAGTTTAGGTAATAATCACGCGCTCCAATCAGTCAAAAGCTCCGTTTACAATTACCATTCGCCCGTATAAGAAACACTTATAAACATTATTTCCCCTCAATGCTTTTACCGATAAGTGCTTGAACTCACCCTTCCTACCGAAATACATTGTCTCTTTTCGGTATTTATTTAAAAGCGAACAACTCAAGCCGAATTCCCGCACGACAATGGATAAAGGACCTGCAAAATTAGACTTCAAAGGTGCCGCTAAGAGGTAAGAAAAAATCTGGGAACAGAACCGCTCTTGGAAAACTTCAGGCAAGTGGACTCAAATACTTTCCTTTTTCTAAGCAAACTAGGGGTAATTAGTGCCCTGACAAGAAGGCGCTTGCGCCCGAGTGCTGTGCACGAGTCCGGAGAGGGACCAAGACTTTGTTCTTGTATTTAGAGAACCAAAGGGTACAAAAGTGTTGAATTTCATTTCAAATTAAAGTTAAGAGTACAATTTTGCAGATTAGTGAAAGAAAAGTATTCTTAAAATATACAGAAGTTGAAATAAACCAAAGTTCTCCCTCTGATAGCGAAGCAGATTAGCGGTTTAATTCAGTGAAGTCTAATATTTTGTCCTAAATTTAGTGTCCTATAGTACACTAAGTTTACGACAAAAACTAAGACTATTACTTCTTTAACTCTAAGTTCAAACTTGCAAAATAAGCTCTCAGCTTCGAAGTTTTAGTGATCTATGAAATCGTACCCCGGGTTCTCTAATAAAAGTTATCATTGTGCACTAAGTAAGCAACCACAGCAATCACGAGAAATTTTTCAAAACAGGAGGGCAAGTTTCGCCAAATCTTTATTCAAAAAAGTTTATGAGCAATCTAACACTATATTGACAAGTGGGATTGGCATCGTGGACGAAAACATTCAACTTGCTCAGGAAAACCTAAATTGCGGTACCAATGAGGAAGCAAACGAAATTTAATTATTAAATTTTGTTTGCTTCCACATTGGTGCCGCAATTTATAAGTTTTCCTGAGCAAGTTGAATGTTTTCGTCAACATTCTCTCCAAAAATCAACGTTCTTATTTGGATTTGTTCAACCAACCAATTTTTGGTGAAATGGAAATTTATGCTACCCTGGCTTCGGTTTTTTTTTGTTGATCGATCTTTTGCGGAGAGATAATGAAAATAGTATCAATGAAAATTTTAGCCACCGAAGAGATCACAAGGGCCTTTGGGTAATCAACCAATCTTCTTTGCAAACCACACTAAGGCGGCCCGAAGTCCTGCCGAAATTGAAACACTTGGAGAACAAAATTGCTCCTAGCACGAAATTCGTTTCCAACTGCTCTTACAGTTCAACTTAAGGCGACCTGTGTTTGGTTGCGAAATGTACGCTAGAATGCTTGAGCTTTTTCGTTAGCTAATATAAAAAATCTCATGGTCATTTTTTTAGCCATTTTCTCGTTAGCCTTTATAAAACTACCTCGATCAACTTAGTTTGCAATTTTACATCGATTGGCTACAACGTGACTTCTTGAATGAACCGAAGTAACCGAACTGACACGAAACGGAGGACTTTGAATTCGCTCAACAAGAAGGATACTATCATCGACTCTGACGTCCTTCAACGGGAGGCTCAGTGCCATTGATTAAATAGAATAATATCCAATTGTAAAGGATCAAATTAACTGCACTGATTCACAGAATTCCTTTGATGAAGATTTCAGTCAACCTCTAAGAACCGCCCTTCACACCATAAGTATAAGTAATGTCTCCAAAAAAGTTTCCGTGAATCCCATATTTTGAGACTAGTGAGCTGAAAGGCTTTGAGAGAACTTAATGCCCGCCGGGCGCTACCTGTTTACCCCGTTTTTGAGGACGAAAAGTCTAATGGGTCAGACGAAAAATCGGTCAGGCGAAAAATCACATAAAAAAGACCAACAGGACTCATATAATTGCTATAAATTTCGTTTGAGAGCAATTAAAAAACTATCCACTTTTGACAGATTTGATGCTGAGAAGGTATTAAGTATGCGTGCTTCCAACAAAAAAAGTGACTTCTGAACATTAAATGTGTAGTGCGGCCTTAAAAGTTAAAAGGCAATCATAACGTGATTGTTTCTGACGTAAAAACTCGAAAGTTTAATTTTCACTGACGAGAAATATCTACTCAAATAAAATGAATTGAGCAACCACTAAGCAAACAGAAAAACGGAGGTCATATAGAAAACAAAAAGGTCAAAAATTTGAAAACACCTGTCAAGCAAAATTGGATTTTGATATTTCTGAAAAAACAGAACTCAAAGACTCAAACAAATCATGCTTTTTCTTACTTTTCTGGGGTTCTTCCTCTTCTTCATTGTAGCTAACTTTTAAGATCATTTAGTACCTGACCTTAAAAGCTTAATTTCAACTTTACCACGCATTAATTTTACTCAAAGTTATGTTGCATTTAATGCTTGGTTCCAAGTGACTTCAAATTGATTAGCAGTCTGACACAAGGGAAATACTTAAGTTCTCCTTCTCTTCCACTGGAGTATCTAATTAACATTTTCATTATTTAGTGCAAAAGTCATATATAACCAAAAACATAAACCAACTAACGTCGAAAAAATTGCTCTCCAATGACAGGCGGGGCCGTAAATTTATGGCTGCAAAGGTAAGGTTCGAACACAGCAAAACGCAAAAAAAACGCAAAACGGTCAAGCAAAAATTTTGCATAAAAGAAGACACGCGTTTACAATAATTGCTTCTCATTCGAGAGCAATTAATAAAAAGTTTTGATCAATATGAGAATCAGAAATAATGAAACGGTAAAACGTACGCTAATTTTTCGAAAAACAAAAAATCTTTTTTTGATCTTCTGTCAGTATTTCACCTATATCACACCTTTAAGTTAACTTCTTTAGTTAGATTTGCCAGACACTACACAAACAGGCGAACGAGAAACATTTGACTTTTTTTTAAAAAAAAACTAGATTTGAAACAACGAGAAAAATTCAGAGAAAGAAAACAAATCAAATTTAACATACAGTTCCTATAATTTTTGGCGGAAAACGATTTCTAATTAATCCTGACAGTCCAAAACTGATGTTTATTTAAAACTTCTATTTTCCTCTGGACACACTTAAACTAAGCCGAAACCCTTATACTAATTAAATTCGAGGATTGATTGGACAAATAATTTTCAGAACTGCCTGCATATGGGATACAATAGAATAGAAGAGAAAACATTACTGAGAAAAGACTGGTCCGTTCCCAATACTTCAGTTGATCTTTAAACTTAGGCCTTCCAATAGCCTACATTTAATGAAAGTCTCCTGTGAGCAGAATTTGTTCAGTCATCTTTAAATTGACCTGGCAAAAGAATAAATAAGAAAAAATTTTAAAATGGAAAGAAACAATTTTCTTGTTGTAAACATCCGAGCAAGTTTAGGCTAAACCGTTATAAAATTGTCTTTCATATATGTAAATACTTAATTTGATCATAAATTTACAGAATTAAACATTAAATAGACATTCTCATCAAGAACAACCGAAAGTAATCACAAAAGCAAAGCCAAAAAAAAAAAAATAATTTGAAATCAATTTTATCACGCAACGATTTTCATGAAATTGTCCCTTTTATTCTTATGTTTGCCAATTGGCTTCAAAGTGATTAGCAGTCTGACATAAGGGAATTAATTGAAATACTACAGAAAACTCATTATCTTTTCTGTTCAAATAAGAGCAGTGGTCATTTTATTGAAGTCGAAAAAATTAATTGATTAACTTTCAGCGAAAATTTAAACAGACAATGCCGTTTCATTTAAGGCTTTTCTTTGACAAAAAGTTAGTTTAACTACATATTTAAGAGATAATAGTTAAAATAACAGCAAAAACTATTTTTGTTTTTCAACTATGGTCCGTTCTTCTTTACTGATGCTCAGAGGTCTTTCAAAAACAGTGGTCTCTAATTTCTCCTGCTAGTCAAAAAATGATTGGGCTATTAACGTGATAAGTCAAACAGAGTGCGATATTGGATATCCAAATCAAACACTTTACTTATTAAATTGTGGAAAATCTAAGTTCACACGTCTTCTTCGATTCATGAAATGAACCTTGAAATGAAGTCTTGAAAAGTAATAATGTTGGGCGCAATTGAGTTCCTTGACTGAAAATTGTATAAGAAAACGTAGCTGGCAGATTGCCAGGAAAAAAGCTGTTAGAGCTTTGTAGACCTGCAATACCAAAAAGCAAATGAAAAAATTAAGAACAAAGAAAAATGCGATTTCTTTACTAATTGCCGAGGTTTCGTATTTTGATTTAAAAATTGTATAAATTATGTGTTGTGTCTATTATATGCTCTCCTATAACATTCAATCAGAATGACATATACTCAACTTAACTCCATCAATTAATGTAAGCAAATAGTAATTTTGAGAGAAAGAGGAATAGTATATCTGAGAGTAAGGTAATTCTAAGATAAAAACCAAGTGAAGGCCAAGGAAAATTCCGCTCAGCTATCGCAGCGATTAAAAAAACCAAATTGAAACAAAACCAAATTGAAACAAAACTTCTTGCAACAATTACCTATAACTAACAAACTTTAATTTCGACTGACTTTCCTTTAATCTATACTATTTTTTTTTCTTTGAAAACAATTAACCTAGATTCTGATTCACAAAGATTGATAAGATCTCCATAGTTAGGGACATGCTGGAAATAAAAGCAAAAAGTTTGGGAAAGCAAAAAAAATCGTTATTATTTAAATTCATTTTGATTGAATTCATGAAGTTTCCAACAAGTGGCATTGAATATGAATTTTAGATTTGGTATTATTATATCAAATTGGCGGCTCGGAACTTAAAAACTAAGTTTAAAACCTTAAAAACTGTTCTCAAGATTTATCTAAAAACATGCCTCACAGCATTGAGGTTGTTTCACAATGTTGATAACGAAATGAGCGATTTTGATAATGAAATGAGCTTTTCTTAGGAGAACGAGAGCTTTCTGACAAATGTGTGATTACGCATGGTTTTCCACGAGACGTCGCGTCCTGATAGCAGCCAGCGTCATGGAGTCTCGTCAGTTCGGAAGCAACCAGTGAAAAACATATTTTTTGGCGTGTAAAAATATTGATATCTCAATATAACTTTTGATTACGAAAAAATCAGCCTTTCTACATGCAGCTTAAAAAATGTTATGAAAAATTGTCTAAAAATAAACAAATCTGAAATAAAAAATACTCAATTTTTATTCATATATGAGCTAAATTAGAGAAGGCTTCTAACTCTCAGTGGAGGAGATCTGAGACACAAGTTCATCTACAGAACGTTACAATTCGAGTCATTAAGCAAAATGTAAATGGCTAAGGTGCTGAAAACATGACAAAAATAGATAAAATTTCTGTATTCTTCAAATGAATCTCACTATTAAATTCCAGAAAACTGCACAAACTCTAAAATAAATTCAAAAACTTGATAAACTATATCAAAATTGACTCGGCAACAAGCCGCCTGAAAACATCAGAGCAATGGGAAAAAAATTAGTTAGTAATGCAATTCAACGCCAGCACCCAATCAAAAACCACAAGTCTGAGTTGTCAAATGTTTTAGCCTGATGCAAAAAATTGTCGTTTATGACTCATACAGAACAGCCCTGAAAACATCCAAGACAAACACAAAAAAACAAATATTCGAATTAAAAACAGTATTAAGGATTGCTTTACACTAATTATCAATCTCTAAATTGTGACCAGTAGTTCCTTTTACTTTGAGTTAAACTGTTGAATTAGTCAGAGCCAACAAAATTTTACGAACAACTCTAAAAGCGCTAGAAAACGCGCTCCAATAAATTTCAAATTTCCGAGAAACATGGGTTTATCTCGATTAATGAAAATGATCTATGCGTGGTCTTTCAAATCGCCGCTGCCCATATTTAAAAAAACTATTTTTTAACAGGTAATCAAAGCTATTCATTATCTTAGACAACTACTAGAAGGCATGGTTATCAATTTTGGTTTGAAATATTTTTTAAACAAAATCCCAACGCTTTAAAATTTTCATCAAATGTTCCAAAATTTCACTTATGCTTTATATCGGAAACGGTGATAACCATTTTTTTTAAAAATAAAATGAGAAAAGGCCGCTAGAAAATGACACGCTTTTAGCGAAACTTCAAATATTACAAATTTTGAATTTTTTCTCGCAAAGGGTGATAAACAAACTTTCAACAGAGAGTTGATCAAAATATATTTTCATGCTGACAAAATTGGACTTGTTTAAAAATGATCATGGTCGTTTTTGTTTAACATAACTGTACTAGCCTCTGAACAATATATTGGTGTAATATTTAAGGAAAATATCTTTGTTTATTGGTGAGAAAAACAAACAAAATTGTCTAACACAATGTCTATGTGAAAAGTTGCGAGACCTTTGATACCGTCAGTTTGCTTTTATTCCAATTTGATGTTTTGTAGCGCCAATTAATTAGTATTTGTCTTTTTTGGATCACCAATTAATTAGTATTAGTGTGGTTATGCGGTTAGCTTGCTCCCTCTTTTAAAAAATCTTACTAATCTGGGGGGATAGGTTGTATTAAAAATCTCTTCGTGAAAAGAAATATTGTCCAATCAACCAATTTCATATATTGGTAAAGGACTGCCTTGTCAAAAACTTGAGAGGGAAAATTCTCAAACACGAGAAAAATTGGGGAAATTTACAGCTGTAATATTTGTTTTTTATTCACTACCGTATGACATAACCACATCAATAAATTGGTTCCTTGTGTTAATTGTTCCGACACATTAATGGGGGAAGAACTATATACTCAAATGGACTTTTTTGTTCAGTCAATTTTGGCCGATCGATATATTCATCGTAGAGAGTTGCGGGAGAGTCGTTTTGATAGAAAGCCCGTCCAGAGTAGTAGAAAACATAATTTAAATGATTTTTTGAATTGTTCTTTCGTCGAGTCATCGAGGTTTTAAAATTTAGTGAACATTTGACTGATTTTCATTTTTGTTCACATTCTCCGTTTTATGCAATTTTTGCCAATTTTACTAAAAATATGTTATAACTATTAACGAAAGTGATGTTGGTTTCACCTCTAAAGATAGGAGATTGAACAGCTTGCTTAAATTCTTCGGTCAAAATTTTACCTAAATTTTACAAATTCAGACTTTTTCATCAACAATGGAACGAAAAAAGCTTCTTTAGTACACTTTTTCAAATATGCCGGATTAACACACCTAAAACTGCTGACACAAACTTCACCAATTCCAAAAAGGGCTAAAAGCCGCTCTACTTGCGCTTCCTTCTCCAGTGTTCTGTTCTTGAAATGAAATTTTGCCAGGTTTTTTAAATTAACTCCAAATAGGTCTACTTTAAATTGCGCTTCCTTTGAGATTGTACTTGAGTTAAAAATTTGCCTTTTTTAAACTAATTCAAGTAGATAATTTTCCAAATTTCTACTTTAAAAGTCTAAAAATAAGTCGCAATGTAATATCAATCGCTGGATTTTTGTGTTAATTTAAATACTTTTAAATTCTTGTTTTCAAAATAAATAATAGATAATTGAGCTTTGACACTTTTATTTCTTTCTTGGCCAACTTGTAGCTTAAAAGTTAGCAAAGACAGGTCGCATCATTTTTCTTATGGATTTAAATTTAACAGTGCGGTTTTACACTTTATGTAATGGTCTTCGGCTTTGATACTACAAATTATTCTTTTTTGGACATTTTCCCATCTTTGAGGTAATTTTCCTTATCTCGTCACATTATTGACAGGTCAAATCTCACATTTATTGGCATTAAAAAGAGGGCAGAATTGAACATATCAATTTTTTCGAGGAATAGATTTTTGTTATAAAGGTTTCAACACCATCTTCTACCAGAATCTAACCGAATTTTTTATGACTGAGCCTAAACCTATTAAAAGATTTCAGTTGATGGTTTTTAGCATTTGAAATAGTTTGTTATAGAACACAAACGCACATTTTAACTTCACCGTTTTTATTTTTTGTCTACGTGTTACAGAGTTACTTTAAGAACTGGTACAAATTTTTTTCTAGTGAAGTACAAATTGATTTGTTTAGTTTAGGTTTTATTTGACGCTATTTTGACTTTGTTAAACATTTCTTCAGTTTCGCATGTAAAAAATTTTTGCGGTTTTTATTCTGTTGTTTGTCTTGTCTCGCAGTATAGGTAATGGCAGGTCCCATTGGCCCTGTAATGTGGCATCAATTACTTCACTATGTGATTTGAGTTGCAGGCAATTTTTTTTATTCATACACCACTGATTTTTGAACAATATTTAAATTTTTGATTGTTTACTATCTCTTCCTCATTTAGCCAAAAATGTGGATGAGCGGGATCGGAACATTATGTCCTCACACATATTACCGAGCCTCTGTGTGTAATATTTTGCCAGTCAAGTGAGCTCAGACCTGTTGATGAAGTGACAACATCACCAAATTAATCCGAATTTCTGGACGAAACAAATTGGTCTGAAATCAATTTGTTTCAACTTACAAAGCAACAAAGAAGTGCTTACGAGCAAAATGGGGCTGTTAGTTAGAGACAATCCAATCTTTATCATAAAACTCCTTCGAGTCAAAAAGGATCTGTAACAAGATGAAGCTGAAAATCAAGTATTTTTTAATTTATAGGAAAAACATGAGTGCGAGATTAAACATATCCGACAAATTAGTCTCAAAAAGAGAGCTCGCTTCTAATGTAGCAATGACCACAAAAGTACTAGATGAGCACAAAAGTACTAAATTCAATAACTTTCCTATAAGTAATAAATCTCAACGAATTATTGCAGAATATTTGTTGGCATCTTAGAGCATCCCGAAGTCGAGTTTGAGAAATTTTTCACAATCACATACTCAAAAGAAATTTTTTGAAAGCACACGAAGATTTCCCTCCATAAATTTTCGTTACAATCGGAAAGTAAAATGTTTTTCATTCCACTCAAAGGAATGAGGATGGAAACTAACATTTCAGAAACAATTTACAGACAGTTCAGGTGAAATGTTGAATTATAAACTTACTTTCATATCAGACTAGATCTGCGTGTTCCTAATTTACAAATATATGCAAAACAGAAATTCTGCACCCATCTCATGAAAAACAACACAAACGATGCAGTCAAGTATTAAAGAAATCTTTCCACAAAAACGAATACAAATTGAAACATTGCAGCGAGAATTCCAAACAGTACAAAAAGTTTAATATAGTTGGCCACTCCATGTTATTTAAGAAATAAGAAAATAAACACAGAATGCATTTTCACGGTTTTACAACTAAATAACACTTAAAACAACCATGCGAATACCTGATTTTTAGTTTAAAACCGTTCTTGTATGGTAACAATCTAGTCTCGAGTGAATAGCTCTCGAACGACTGGAGAGCGGTTGGTTTCCTCAGTAGCTAGCCACGGTTTAGTGAGGCTAGCTTTAGCTTAATTGAAGGGGCGTGAGGTGAGCGGAGCGGGCGGGCGGTGCACCGGGTGTCAACATCTAAAAACAGCCCTTCACACCATAAGTATAGGTCTCCAAAACAATTTCTGTGAATCGCATAATTGGAGACTAGTGAGTTGAAAGGCTCTAAGAGAACTTAATGCCCGCCGGGCGCTACCTGTTTATCCAGTTTTTGAGGACGAAAAGTCTATGGGTCAGACGAAAAATCAGTCAAGCGAAAAATTGCATTAGAAATAGACCTACAGGACTAATATAATTGCAACGAACTTCGTGTGAGAGCAATTAAACATCGACTTCAACACCAAAGGCTAATTTACTTCAATGCAGCAAAATTCTCAAAAAAATTTGCCAAATTGAACAATTTTCTCAAATTTCAAATTTAACTTTAAAATTTAAAACTCATCATTCGGATTATCATCTCCAAGAAGTTCCAAAGCCCGTTCTTAAATATACAAAATTATTTAAAGTGAATATGCTACATTTGGCATGGAATAATTTTTTCAAACAAGTTTTTGGTGCTACTACCGACAAAAGACTACAATTAAGGGCTCGTGCAGGACCTTATAATATTTTTATACCCGTATATCGTAAATGTAGCGATTAGCTTCTGCTCTCATGGAGCACGGTACATAAACCATCATCAATGTTTAAAAAATATACATTGCTTTGTTTAAAAAACAAAGCTTTGTTTATAAATATTCATTGGGAGAAAAGGAAACAGTTTCCAAATAAGGTACAAGTCAAACTAATATTTTTATACCCGTATATCGTAAATGTAGCGATTAGCTTCTGCTCTCATGGAGCACGGTACATAAACCATCATCAATGTTTAAAAAATATACATTGCTTTGTTTAAAAAACAAAGCTTTGTTTATAAATATTCATTGGGAGAAAAGGAAACAGTTTCCAAATAAGGTACAAGTCAAACTAGAACCTTAAAATTACACCTCAACCGATCCAGACAGGTGAACGTTTACTGAACTACAGTACCAGGCTTTAATTACACTTTTTATTGCAGATCTAAAAACGGAATTTTATAATCATTACGGCAACTAGGAAAATAAAGCAACTTCTTGGCAATAAACACGTAAGTTACCAGGAGATTAGACCAAATTTAGATCATACCACTCTGCGCAATTGAATTCCTCAACGAACATAAAAAAACTCCTCGACAAGAACACAATAACATAGAAGAATGAAACAGGTATGTTGATTTTACAGTCAATGGCGATTAAGAACAAATTTTTAGTGCATTCTACATTCAACACACAACCTAAACACGCTTAAGAGCTTTTGACTAAAACATTACAGCCTCACGGTGAAACTGGTGCTTTCATTTCTATACCCCCTAAATACCCTATACCCCCTGCTAGGGCAGAGAGAATTGTGTTTAACACAGGAAGAACGGGCACAGATATCGCATCCGGTCGCTCAGCTGAAGAAAAAGCTATTGTACTGCCTTGAGCACATTGTATGAACACATAAGCAACGCTGAGGCTCTAAAACTAGCACCACCATTTCAGTAGTCGAAAAAAGCGAGAAAGATAGATAATGGCCAAAACAACAATAGTGCGGCGAAATTTATGGAAGCGTAAGAAGGAAGTAAAAATCTACTAATCCGCGTTTCACAGCAGTGGTGCATTTTTAAAGGAACACTTTGCTATCTACAAAATCCATTATTTTCAGCCTGCCTACTATCCCGCATTTTGAGAGACACAAGTTAAAATAGTCGCATTTGACTGCTCTACAAAGCTAGCTACCTGACACCTTTGTTGTTCGCTTCATTTGCATTCCTTGTACAGTTAGTAGTTTACACGCACTCGACGCCATTTCAAACTCAGACAGCTGCATTTTGTGAATCTGATATTGTTTCCTGATTTTGGTAGCCACAATGGAGAAAGAGCATACCAAACTGAAGACTGTGGGCACGTAAGTATTCTGATTTACAGCAATCTTCAAAGCAGAGTTAAATATTTTTAAAGAGAGCAATCAGCCTTGAAGGCTATAAGCACTTCTGGTTGGGAATTTTAGTCACATTGAAGACTTGCAGGGTTAAATTCGCAAGTTATGAGCAGCCGTTGGCATTTCCGTACGCACAAATCCAGAATAAGCGGGGAACAATAAAAAAATCCCGAAACACACCGAAGGGGATATATAACAAGAAAAACCGAAGGTAGCCAATTAAGCAGAAGCAACTGACTTTCCAACAACAGAAGTCGTGAGAACACCGCTGTTCAAACATTCAACTATAAACAATGGTCCAACTTAATTAGCAGGGATATATTAAACGGATGCAACAAGATTTATTTTGATCCATAAATTACCTTAATTATCTCATTGTGACATCTCATGTTTTTAAACATGTTAGACAATTTTTGTACAGAACATGTGAAGGATTTCGTTGTTAATCTCTTTTCATACAGGGCTGCGGTGGTCGCATCTACAACCAAGACAACGGCAGTGAAGCGGAACCCTGGCGCTGGAGGACCCGGGGGACCTCAGAGGCAGACGAGCGACAATCTGCTGGCCAAGTTGGACGACAAAGACAAGAAAGGGAAGAAGTACTTTCGAATACTGGCTGTGGTGCTGTACCTGATAAGCGTGTCCATGGGAGCTATCATTCTTGGTATTTATTACTCCATCTTCTGGGAACACAAGAGCAAAGTAGTCGCTCATATTCCCGAAGACGAGTATGAGCAATTGAGCAACACGACCAACGTTAGTAGCTTGAAAATTTTGTCTTCCCTATTTTCAAAAAAAAGCATTTCAGAGAGTAAAATCACAATCACTTTTCAAATTTAACGAGAGCGTCCAGTTAAAATGTTAACAACGCAATATCGACAAGATCACAACCCGAATGCAGCTGCATCACTTTAAAATGGCTAAATCTTGTAACGAAAGACCGCACACCAATCAATACAAAGTTCAATAAACAGATTCCACTAATTAAAAATCTCTACCATCTGGGTCTGCCATCAGGTGTGTACAAGGTATCTTGAACACGTTGATAAAATTTTTGGCTTGAAGGACTCTTATAAACGGTTCTAATTTTGGGGTTCTGATGTTTTGGAAGCTCTACTCGACCAGTAAGTACCCATTCATCACGAATTATTCAAACCAACGTTTCATCATCAACAAAAAAATCCTGCATAAGAAAAAAATGTTTTGACCTATCAGAATATATCATTAAAAGCCAGCAAGTTGCAAAAGCACAGCTTATAAGAAAATCGTACTTATAGTTGTAATGGGTTTGAAAGACAAGGCGATCACAAATTGTCAATATAAACTTAACTAAGGAGCTAAAAATCACATTACAGCCCATGAAATTTTTTAAATTATAAAAATGCATATTATTGCAAAATCCTTTCGGGTTTCCTAAACTAAAACTACTCAAAATAGCAGATTCTCATTTCCCAGAACTGAAGTTTTGTTGCAGGCTTCATCACTACATCGATTTTTATTCCGCTACTAAGACCCTCAATTTAGAAGTGTGGATTTTAACCATTACAACTCTATCAATTTTGGGATTCCTTGTGCATTTGTGTACGCTAGGGTTCATTTCACATCTTTGCATGAGCAGTTAATTATTTGTATCGATTCAAAATCCACTAATCAGCAATTCAATCAGCAATTAGTCAAATGCAAGTAATGTTCAAGACAGCAATTAACAATCCCTAGATTATAATGTTAAATTCGATTTTGCATGCTAACAAGAACATAAGCACTCGCTAATCTACATATACAGCACCAAAGTCCGTAATGTTTAATGCAGTGTTTCCGCGAAAACCTAACTTTCATTAAAAGAAAAGCTAATGAGATTCAAGAGACGGACGCTCTGTATTAAACTAACTCTTTTCACTCTCACCTTTTTGTGTCATTTGCAATTCAGATGAGAAAATTTAGCAGTCACTTTAGTGGAAAAATTATTTTCAAAACTTTTATAGCACATGAAAAATTCTGCCTGCATTTCATTCACCAATTGTTATGAAAAATAGGATATTCTTTTCTATCATACTAAAATGAGTCAAGAGACAATGGTTTCGCTATAAAAATACGCAAACGATGCGCATATTTGGGGAAAGGTATAGTTTTGGATTTAGTTGTAAAATCAAAAAAGGTTTTTGCTCGGAATCTCAATGCAATCAGATTTTTACTGGATAATAAAACATTTAAAAATTTTGAGAATAGTTGAAGGTGACTGCATAAGTTTTGGGAGCAACAATAGTAATCATTGTTCCACTATATACATTTCTGTAAAACTTAAGTTTTACCAATCTTCTGATATCAATGGCAGTTTCCAAAGGCGTGGCGATCGAATCACAAATAGTGAGTTGGTGCGTGTGTGTGTGTATGTGCGTATGTGTGGGTGAAGTAAAGTAAAGAGGTAAAATCGCTCAAACAATTCGACCTCAGCTGATTTTTAGGGTACAAAAGTTTCCCTATTAATGCATCATGACCTACTTAAAACAACTCAACTCGGAGAACCTCCTGAGCAACTGTACATTGAATATTCTGACCAACCCACTTGGCACAACATATTGGATTTACCACCCCCTAACAAAATTGAAGAAAAACAAAGAGAAACTGAAAGAATTTGGTATATTACATCATATATTAGATCGTGGCCGGTCAATTGGCCGACATACAATTTAGACGACACACCTTTGAGCCGACACTTGAGCAAATATAACCACTGGAAAACCACAGTTCATGATGGTAATTACCCGAGCACTAAGCACGTAAAGTAGCATTCCTTGGTATTAATACGAAAATTAATTGGATATAACTATTAGCTAATTTGGCCATGCCTCAACGGCCCGTAGGACTTGATATGAACCTAAAATAACTGAGCAAAATATCACGGCCAAAGATAATTAAGTCGAAGCTTCTAACAATATTATTTGAATTATCCAATTCTAATTTCTGTCATTCACAAATTGTCCTAATGAAATCTGTCGGCCAATTGGCGTGTCTTCTAATTTGGGCGTCGGCCAATAATACTAGCCCCGTATAATGTGAATAAACTCAGTTGAAAAATTGGTTAGCTATTACAAATGATTACACGTAAAAGCGCCGATATCCGACTTGGTTTAAAAAGAGCTGCACGCAGAAAGTTGTCCTAAACTCCTAATTTTCACGAAGAGTAGTTATTTGGGTAAATTGATCTCATTTTCGGTTGTGATAGTTTCATCAAGTCCCAAGAACCACGAAGGTATGGCAGTTGCCATCCATAGGTACTTGATAATTATTTAATCAACCATTTCGACTCTTCTTGCCAGTAGATGAAATTTCAATCCTCCAATTTCTTGACTTAATTGTCCACCGAATGAGGAAGAGATTGAAAACTTCTAAAAAACCACTTGTTAGAAAAAAAAATTGTGTTTACTTTCAAAAAACGCCGTAAAATCTAAGCACTATTCAAATGAAAAAATAACTCATGAGTGGACCGATGATATCTGCCATTAAAAAGAGTGAGAGAAAAAACGAAAAACAAAATAAAAAACATTACTTACGGCCAAGACTCAATATCCATTTTATTCTTCAAAAACTTAATGAGAAAGTCATCGAATAGCATCAGATAAAAAGTTGAACTAAACCACGTGACTTGCATTTTACCAGAAAAGATATGGGACCTGTCTATATTGAGAACGAATAACAAGCAGAGAACAAGGTGCAAATTAGAAAATATGCTGACACTTTTTGAAAACAATTAATTTCAAAGTCATGAAAGCGATGAGCTATCAACTGAAATCATTCATTGGCTTCATTTATAGCTTCATACAAAACTTTTGAGACCTGTAATTATTCAGAGGGCCATACTACTACAAAAAGAGCAAATACAGGCAACAATCAAAAAGTCACATCAATTTTGCGAGGACATGGTGTCGAAACAAATAAGATCAAAGTCTATTCACTAAAAATATTGAATCTTATTGCAGCGCTATTATTGCGACTTTTCATTAGTGGGCCATTAATGTGATGATCAAACAAAATAGCAAAAGAGAACCTCAAAAATTGGAAAACGTAATAAAAAATAATAAAAACTCGCAGTATCAACGCCAAAAAACCATTATTTAAACCAAAACGGCAATGACGACTGCAAATGAAAGCAGTAGATAATTTCTTTTTTAGCTCCATCAATACCAAATTAACCAATTGATTATTTAGATTCAGTCATAGGACTACATAACGAATAGTAAATACTGGCAAAACACTAGAGTTCACTAAAAGTTTAGGAAAACAACTTGTCGGAAAAAAAAACACTTACTCAAAAAACACAATATTCATTTTTTGAACTATCCATTTAATGCACAAATGGAGCCTTCTTTTCATTGAATTTTAAAAATTGAATTGCAAAAACAACTTGCCTGTAATTGGGATGCAAAAATTACAAAATTACGAAACAAAATTTAAAAACGACAGACCCAAAATATAATCCGAATCCTTTTACGTTGCAAAAATCAACGATGGGACCAAAAATGGCGTTGCTATCGGTATCGCTGCCGACATTGCGTTATTGTTTTTTTACAAACAAAAATATTAACAGATCAAATGTTAATTTCAGAAAACCGCAAATACTAATTTCAGAAAACTTTCTGAGAAACCGGAGGCACAATAAGCTAATATCTGAGTGAACTAAGATTGTGTCAGAAGTTGTCAAGCTGAAATTCAACTCGTGCTAAGGTTTGCTAACCTTTGTTAGTCCTATTTGTTAAAATAAAATTACGCAAAATCATGGGCCTTCTACTTGTTCAACCACGTGTAGGCGTACAGGGATATTAAAAAATTAATAAAATTTTGCTGCCCTCATGATTCATATCTTTTTGTACGTTTTAGAATATTGTTCTGCTATACGTGTTTTCGCTTTTGTTGGCGCGTGAAATCGAAAAGACGCGTGCAAATGTGGATCGGAATTTTCCATAAAACAACAGGACCCAGATAACAGCGTACAACTTTGCTTGTTTCAAGGCAATTGAAAATAGGGATACAGTTCATGACTAAAACTAGCAATGATATCCAAATATGAAATAGTTCAGTATCGTTTGCTTGTTTAGATCACAATCATTGCAATGTGAATTTGGTGGAGGAAAGAAGTGCTGATTTCAAAATATTCAGAACTACATATCTATCCCTGCTTAGATGTAGATGGACTTGTCTTTTGATTCGAATTGAAAATTTTCCACCCCTTGTCGCTACACTATCAACTGAAAAGTGGAACACGGTCTTAGCGCACTTGACGAAGTGAATCTTTAATCTCATACAATAATTATGATACAGAAATTTTTTTAAGATGACAATAATTGAGATAATACCACGTAACTCATAGAGACTCGATAATTTAATTAGCGTTTTTCCTATTAACTTTGACAAAATTTCCCAAAGTTTGAAGCCAATTTGATCAACATTTTTTTGTCATTTGACCCATTTTCCTACTGATTATAATAAGTTAAGATTTAAAAAAAAAACAAATCCTTTTAAAATCTACTTATTTCATTGTTCATGAATTTGCGGGAAAATTATAAAAATACGTAAATCGAACATAATAAACTCAGAAAAGTTATCGACATACCTTGCTGCAGAGGCGAAACTGACCAGAGAATGACAAAAAGTACTGGTTGGACATTGAACAGTTCTTTTTGCAACCCGAGATTTGATACAAAAAGATACAAAACGATTTTTGAGAACATCTCGAGTTTAATCATTCTTTTATTTAGAGTGATTTTTGTTTATTTGTCGATAAAACTGATCCTTGTTCAATCTGCTAACAAATTCACAAATACGAGCTGTTACACGCAACGTCGTCTATCCAACCGGCTATTACTAAGCGCCTAATTGTAAAATTGAAGAATCTGAAATATAATTGAGCGTAGACTTTTCAAGGATCTTCTCAAAAATTGATGATTGTTGCAATTAACAAAAGGTCGAACTTAGAGTATGATTTCCGTCATAGAGCATAAAAATTGAAAAACCAACATATGCTCGACAAAAGCTAATATAGCGAAATTTTGTTTACATATATTGTATTGACTACTAGTCTGACCACCTTTTTTTGCTGCCTGACTTCTTCGCAACTAATATTGAGCAAAATACGCAAACTTTAATGATTTCCAAATCCAATTGCGCAAATCATTCAATGACACAAACAATTTTTATGACTTTCTGAGATTTGTTTCGGCCAATTATTAGGATTACAAACAAACCAACAGTATCAATTGATATCTGGGTTGTGATGAGGCAAACATAACTATTTGCCATAATTACTAAGACACGATCTGCCTTTAGACGCAATGCATACACACACATTTTGCAGGGATTCTCCATTTTCCTGTTGCTTCGCCGCATTGTTGAAAATGTTTTTTAAGATTAAAACAGAATCTAAAGGTGTCCGCTGTGCGGTCTCCGTAATTGCGACATCCTTTGTTAACCATTCAGTTCACTTTTATCTATATAAAATATCATCCTCTTTCAATCTTGTATTTAGTCAATAGTTCTTACAAATTTCGTATATTTGTTCAGAAATGGCAGCAAATTTTTCTTAAGTTATGCGTCAAATTCTTGCCATATTTAGAACTTATCGCAAAATTTGTTCAATGAGTTTTTAAAATTTCTCACAGTATGCATAATATTAAAATCAGCTTCAAAACTAAAATCCCAAAAATTTGACGTCTTCCATTTTTGAAAATCCATAGAACTTGTTACTCTTTCAACTTTCATGTTTCCATAACTGACCTGCCGTTATATATTGTCTTACCGTTTAGGAGGTGACTCTCTAAGGCACATAAACCAATCAGCATCCCAAAATGTAATTTTGCAACAAGTTTGGCAGGAACGGAGCAAGAAATGGGAATAGGTAGACTTGATCTTTTTCTGAATATATCTGGTTCAATTTCTTTCAGTTGAAGACCACAATACCTCCTTTTAAACACAAGGAAACAAGATTTGACGTTTCTTTATTTGCCTTTTCTAATTGATAAGAGTTAAGAAAAAGTTACGTAAAAAATTTGCAAGCAGGTGTCAGGTTGTTATCCACATGTTTGAGACAGAACCTCTCCATTATTTCATTCTAATATTCCGAACTACCTATCTATGCCTGCTTAGGTGTTGATGGACAAGTCCTTTGATTTAAACTAAAAACTTACCACGCCTTGTCGTTATGCTATCAACTGAAAAAAAAGGAACCTGATGTTGGCGTACGTGATGAAGTGAATTATCCAACTTTAACTACATACAATAATTGACAAATTTTTGTCTTTAGGATGAAAATAATTGCGGAGATAATACCGCGTATATCATAGAGGCTTGAGAGTTTAATTCGCATCTTTTTCCGATTAACACAAATTTCTCGAAGGTTAAAACCAAATTGATTAATAATTTTGTCGTTTGGGCAATTTTCTTATTGATTTCAAAAAGTTGGGATTTTGAGAAAAAAACAAACTCTTTTAACATCTGCCATACCTAATTGTTCATGAATTTCCGAGAAAATTGTAAAATAAGTAAATGGAACATTAAAAACTAAAAGTCAGAAAATTTATCTTAAGTGTTTTCGAAAGAACCTGCTGTAGAGGCAAAAATAACCAGAGCATGATCAAAAAGCGTTGGTTGGACCTTAAACAGTTCCTTTTTTGCAACCCGAGATTTAAAAAACTATACAAAACATGTTTTGAGAACTTCTCGAGTTTAATCACTTTTATCTAGAGTGATTTTTGTTTGTTTGTTGATAAAACTGATCCTTGTTCAATCATCTAACAAATTCACAAATATGAGCTGTTATACGCAGCGTTGTCTATCCAACCGGCTATTACTAAGCACCTAATTGTAAAACTGAAAGAATCTGAAAAATATTTGAGCGTAGACTTTTCAAGTATCTGCTCACAAAATTGGTGGTTGTTAAAAAATAAAAAAATTGAACTAAAGAGTTCGATTTCCGTCAAAGAGCATAACAAATTGAAAAAACTAACATATGCTCGACAAAAGCAAATATAGCAAAATTTTGTTTACATATCTTGTATTGACTACTAGTCTCACCGCCTTTTTTGCTGCCTGACTTCTTCGCAAAGAAAGTTGAGCAAAATGAGCAAATTTTAATAATTTCCAAATCCAATTGCGCAAATCATTTAACGAGATAAACGAGATTTTTATGATTTTCTGAGATTTGTTTCGGCTAATTATTATGATTACAAACATATCAACAGCAACAGGTCATATCTGGGTTTTGATGAGGCAAACATAACTATTTGTTTTATTTAATAAGACATGATCTGCCTTCAGACACAATGCATACACATTAAACACTTTGCCGGGATATTTTCTCCATTTTCCTGTTGCTTCGTCGCATTGTTGAAAATGTTTTTTTAAAGATAAAAACTGAGTCAAAACGTGTCCGCTGTGCGGTCTACTTAATTGCGACATCCTTTGTTAATCATTCACAGTTCAGTTTTCTCTATAAAAATATCATCCTCTTTCAATCTTCTTGTAACAGTTCTTACAAATTTCGTATATTTGTTCAGAATGATAAAGATTTTTTGATAATCCTTTTCTTTAAACTGATTTTTGTTTGTTTATTGATAAAACTGGTATTTGTTCAATCAGTTAACAAATTCACAAAATGATTTGTTATACGCTGCGTCGTCTACTCAATCGGCTATTACTAAGCGCCTAATTTTACAATTGAAGAAACTGATTTATATTTGAGCGTAGACTTTTCAAAGATCCGCTCGCAAAATTATTGTTGAAATTAACAAAAAGTGAAACTCAGAGATTGACTTCAGTCATGTCGTAGCAAAACAAGTTGAAAAACCAAAATATGCTCGACAAAAGCTAATATAACGAATTTTTTTCAAATATCTTATGTTGACTACTAGTCGGACTTTTTTTTCACTGCATGGACAACTGACACTGAGCAAAATGAACAAATTTAATGATTCCCAACTCCAAATGCGCGAATCAGTTAATGAGATACACAATTTTCATGGCTTTTATGAGATTTGTGTTGGCTAATTACTAGGATTACATACACAAATCAACAGTAACAGGTCATATCTGGGTGGTGTTGAGGCAAAACGCAACTATTTGATTTAATTAACTACACACGAGCTGCATGCATATACTTTCTACAATTTGTCGGGATATGTTGTTCTCCATTTGCCTGTTGCTTCGTCGCATCGTTAAAATGTTTTCTTAAGATAAAAATTGAATCTAGAGGCATCAACTGTGCGGTCTCTTCAATTTCGATATCCTTTGTTAATTATACACAGTTCATTTTTCGGACAGAAAGTTACAGATCTCACTGGTCTCTATATACGTTTACCCTCCTCTTACAATCTTTTTGTGTTTAGTTAACAGTTCTTACGCACATTTATTAAGAATTTGCTGCAAATTTTTCATAGTTATGCCTCAAATTCTTGCCATATTTGTAACTTCGCGCTAAATTAGTTTCAATGAGTTTTTATGCTTTCTCATCGTATGCATAAAACTCACATCTGCTGAACTCCTTTACAACTAAAATCCCTGATAGTTTGACTACCTCTATATTGAAAGAACCATAGAACTTGCTATTTTTTTCCACTTTCATGTTTCCATAGTTGGCCTTTCGTTATATATTGTTTGCCATTTATATATTGTTTATCGCAAAATTATTGTTGAAATTAACAAAAAGTGGAACTCAGAGATTGACTTCACTCATGTCGTAGCAAAACAAGTTGAAAAACCAAAATATGCTCGACAAAAGCTAATATAACGAATTTTTTTCAAATATCTTATGTTGACTACTAGTCGGACTTTTTTTTCACTGCCTGAACAACTGACACTGAGCAAAATGAACAAATTTAATGATTCCCAACTCCAAATGCGCGAATCAGTTAATGAGATAGACAATTTTCATGACTTTTATGAGATTTGTGTTGGCTAATTACTAGGATTACATACACAAATCAACAGTAACAGGTCATATCTGGGTGGTGTTGAGGCAAAACGCAACTATTTGATTTAATTAACTACACACGAGCTGCATGCATATACTTTCTACAATTTGTCGGGATATGTTGTTCTCCATTTGCCTGTTGCTTCGTCGCATCGTTAAAATGTTTTCTTAAGATAAAAATTGAATCTAGAGGCATCAACTGTGCGGTCTCTTCAATTTCGATATCCTTTGTTAATTATACACAGTTCATTTTTCGGACAGAAAGTTACAGATCTCACTGGTCTCTATATACGTTTACCCTCCTCTTACAATCTTTTTGTGTTTAGTTAACAGTTCTTACGCACATTTATTAAGAATTTGCTGCAAATTTTTCATAGTTATGCCTCAAATTCTTGCCATATTTGTAACTTCGCGCTAAATTAGTTTCAATGAGTTTTTATGCTTTCTCATCGTATGCATAAAATTCACATCTGCTGAACTCCTTTACAACTAAAATCCCTGATAGTTTGACTACCTCTATATTGAAAGAACCATAGAACTTGCTATTTTTTTCCACTTTCATGTTTCCATAGTTGGCCTTTCGTTATATATTGTTTGCCATTTATATATTGTTTATCGCAAAATTATTGTTGAAATTAACAAAAAGTGGAACTCAGAGATTGACTTCACTCATGTCGTAGCAAAACAAGTTGAAAAACCAAAATATGCTCGACAAAAGCTAATATAACGAATTTTTTTCAAATATCTTATGTTGACTACTAGTCGGACTTTTTTTTCACTGCCTGAACAACTGACACTGAGCAAAATGAACAAATTTAATGATTCCCAACTCCAAAAGCGCGAATCAGTTAATGAGATAGACAATTTTCATGACTTTTATGAGATTTGTGTTGGCTAATTACTAGGATTACATACACAAATCAACAGTAACAGGTCATATCTGGGTGGTGTTGAGGCAAAACGCAACTATTTGATTTAATTAACTACACACGAGCTGCATGCATATACTTTCTACAATTTTTCGGGATATGTTGTTCTCCATTTGCCTGTTGCTTCGTCGCATCGTTAAAATGTTTTCTTAAGATAAAAATTGAATCTAGAGGCATCAACTGTGCGGTCTCTTCAATTTCGATATTCTTTGTTAATTATACACAGTTCATTTTTCGGACAGAAAGTTACAGATCTCACTGGTCTCTATATACGTTTACCCTCCTCTTACAATCTTTTTGTGTTTAGTTAACAGTTCTTACGCACATTTATTAAGAATTTGCTGCAAATTTTTCATAGTTATGCCTCAAATTCTTGCCATATTTGTAACTTCGCGCTAAATTAGTTTCAATGAGTTTTTATGCTTTCTCATCGTATGCATAAAACTCACATCTGCTGAACTCCTTTACAACTAAAATCCCCGATAGTTTGACTACCTCTATATTGAAAGAACCATAGAACTTGCTATTTTTTTCCACTTTCATGTTTCCATAGTTGGCCTTTCGTTATATATTGTTTACCATTTAGTAGGTGACTCTCTACGGACACATTAACCAATCAGCATCCCAATATGTAATTTTGCAACAACTTTGACAACAACGGAGCAAAAAATGGGAATATGTTGACTTGATCTTTTTTCTCAATATTTGGTTCAATTTATTTCAACTGAAGACCACAAGACCTTTTAATCGAACAGAAGAAAACAAGATTTGATGTTTCTTCATTTGCCTAATTTACTTGCCCAGCAAGCCAAATTCATTCCTTCATTCTAATTATTAAGAATTTACAAAGATAAAGTTGCGTAAACAATTTGCAAGGTGTCAGGTTGTCAGCCACATGTTTGAGACAGAACCTCATGGCTTAAAATATGCTGCGATTAAAACGCTTCACTGGATACACGAGAAGGCAAACAATTGCATCAAGAGTATCAATCAAAGTTTTTTGGGTTCTTTCATTTAATGATTACCAAGAGAATGAAAACATTTCATAACTAAAATTTTTAAATCTCCTTAACACAAACTACTGAAGAGTCAATTCAGGTCAACAATATTTATACTGTATTCGAGCATTGTTGTTTTTTTTTTTAAAAAAAATAGTTTAACTCCTCATTCGTGCAATATTTGTCACGCTGTCTCAACCTGGCATCAAGAAGTTTTGTTCAATATTCTTTCGTATAATTAGTGAATGTTGTTTATTTGATGCTGATAGTCTGTGTTTCCCTATGAAGCTATACTTTTCTTAGTCTCCTATCAAATTTTTGATAGAGTTCAAAATCAACATAGCACCAGAATAAAAAATTTTCTATTCCACCCAACAAGATTTTTACTCTTAATCGCTAAGATTCTTTTGATCTTCAACAAAAACCTTTTGTAATCATATCAGCCAGATAGTTCGCTCTAAAATTTCGTCAATTTGTCGAGTGGTAATCAACCTTATGTTGCCGCGTCCTCAAAAATTCGGTTGAAAACATTTTGAATTCTTCACGCAAATTTCACTGTCCTTCTATATATAGAATACATTTAAACAGACATTATTGAATAAACAATCAGGAAAAGACTCTATTCAGAAACAACAGACAGTGAAAAAATTATAATCTTAAAAATTTGTACAGCTAGTCTTTCTGTTAGTATTTTTGAGCATAATGAACTTCCTTTAAACAGCAGAAAGTTTCAAAAATAGTTTTAATTGAATTGAGAATCAATGAAAACAAGGACGCTTGGTAATGTGCGTCTGCACATAATGTTGATAACCCGTACATCCAAAAGCTTGGCTTATATCTACCAAATCAAAAAATAAAGCAGAGATTAAAAAGCAAAACTAAAAAGTACGTCGTTATTTTTAAACTTGCCGTATCCTCAAATTAAGACAGACATTTCTACCCGTAAGGTTTCTACCAGTTTTGCTTAGTTTCCCTGCACCAGCGTTAAAACAAACTGAGCTGAAAACCACAATGCACATTTAGTTGAATTCACAAATCACGAAAACGAAATCAACATTAATAGAATTTCCCGAGGAAAGCGATTTGGTCAAGTAAACGACTTGGTCAAGTGAAAAACGATTTAGTCAAGTAAAAAGATTGTCAGGTAAAAACCTAAATTTGACCAACAAAAAAGATTCTGAAATCAACTTCTATCTAATTATCATACACTTAAGGTCGTTAAAAAAACAAGGCTTTTTGATTATCCAAGTAGGCAACCCGATTAATTTAGATTTTGCATTTTTAAAGATTTCAACGGGCAGAAAATTTATCAATCGATTGATCATACAGCATGCGGTACGAGATCACGTCAGAGACAGAAATTCGGCAGCAGAGTCTCTAGATTTCTAAGACCGCACCACTTTTCATACCATGGTTACACGTCTCCAAAAGTTTCTGTGAATCGCGTACTTGGAGACTAGGGAGCTGAGAACTAAATGCCCTCTGTGCCCTGCCTGTTTATGCCGTTTTTTAGGACGAAGAGTCAAATGGGTCAGACAAAGTTTAAAAACATTTTTTTGAGAATTTTTAGGAAGCAACGACTTCAAAGAATTAGAACTGCATGAGAAGTCTGATGAGACCACTTATCATTGAGAATAACAATTTAAATTACATTTAAATACCGACAAAACGCAAAAATCCACTTTTCCAAAAAACAATACTAAAGCAATGTCAAAAATTTTTAATGAAAAATTAGCCTAATAAATACTCGCTTGCTTTCCCTGGGAAGCAGTAGCAAGCTATCATTATCGATATTAAACTACAAGTCAAAAAGAAACATTAAAATACAAAAATCAAACATTATTTATGCAGACAACCGATTTTAAAGTCGTAGGAAGCGAATTTATATAAAACCCAATGGTAATGTTCTTCATAAAGGAGATTTATTGGTAAGAATATAAAAAGCACCACGCACAAAAACTCAAAAACAGGAAAACAGTTTTAAAGCCACAAAAGCGTTAAGTAGAAGTTAAAAACACTACGAAAGCCCAATAATGCCACTTCAGTGATCCCACTCATCTCGTTAGTCAACCTTAGAGATTAGACCTCAAAAAAGAAAAACATGCGGGACTCCAAAAACATTAGACTACAAGTAACACCTTAAACATATTTGAAGAAGAACCGCATGGGAAAAAATATTCAAAATCCAAAAATTTAATGCTTTGACAATTGTTCCTGTTCAACTGTATTTAACTGCGCAGATAAGGCGATTATCAACAAAGAAAAGAAGCATCTGAGTTGATATACCCTACAATGGATTATTGAACCAATTCAGAATCCCAGTAATGCTCTGAACGTACATAAAAATTTTCATAGAAAACATTTCTGAGATATTATAATTGAAAACTTGGTACAAATTGTTAGTCAATCAACAATAATAACATAGAAGCCGACCACACGGCTGAAAAATTTCACTGCAACGCAACCCTTGGTCTCAAAATGTACATATATACAGGAAACAGCTCTTCGGGGAAATTGGGCTGCTTGCACGAGTCGACGACCTCCAAGCCGGCTTCATCAAAAATCTTCCTGAAAACAGTCTCATGTCTGCAAACGGAGCTGTCGACTGCGTCAAATTCGGTCACTTTCTTACTGGTGGTATTTTCTTTGACAAATATGAATCCGCCAGGTTTCAAAGCTTCAGCGCAACGTTTGAGGAAACTTATCAAATCATTGTCAGCTTGATAGCATAAAACCCACTGACACCAGATTACATCGTAGCGATTCTGCTCAGGATAGAAATCTTGCAGTCCGAGGCAGATTTTTCGATCGACTTTTGCCTTTTCGCCTCCTAAGTAGTCATCCGCTTTTTCCAGAAAAGTTCCACACTGTTCAACCATGTCAATTTTGTCAAACAGACCAGACAGCAAACACTTGGTGATCCTTCCAATTCCTGATCCACAGTCTGCAACATGAGTCTCTTTTGTGTTTTTCTTCAGCGCCTGAAATAAAATTCGGCGAAACGGAAAGACATCACATTATTCAACACGCCAGAATGCTCAATCACAATCCCTTCTCGTTATCTAAGTTAAATGACCTTAAAATATTTCATAAATAATAGCCCTGCAAACTTCTTCAGTCCAAAAAAATCATAAATAATAGCCCTGCTACTGACAGAAAATCCGATAAATAATGACAGTCAGTGGATCGTGGAAAGCAACTGAGACAGATCATAGAACGAATCATGGGAAGATATACATGCTGGGGTAAAAAAAATCTTTGTTCTTCCAACCCTCCACGAAATTGGGGCCAGGAACTTAAAGACATGGGGCCAGAATAAAAACACGAACAGATTGTTAGAAGAACGATTTTTTATTCACACTAAGACAATAGGACAGAATTTTTGATTTACCCCAAAAACATTTTTCGTTCCACTTCACTCTCTTGCGCTATTCATATTCGTAGAATTACTCCGGAAGAATATAAAGAATTTTTTTTCAGAATTCGAAGATATACAAAAAACAGCAGAAAACGGATACGAGCCGTTCGTGCAAGCGTTTGTTCTGCCGCTATCTTTTGTGGAGTTGTGCCTTGCTGTCTTTGTTCAACTGAGTATGGACCGTGTGTCAGTGCATTCTTTTGAACGCATTTAATTGTTGCTTTGCGATTTAATTGCTCTTTATTGTTTGTGTTGTTTACGCTGTCCCTATAAGTATCGCTAAGTGTCGGTCTCATGGGACGAAAACAAACTGATTGAGGACGCTGTTTTCTGATCATCATGGCGGCTCTGATAACTTGCGGCCAGAAATTGCTCTGCTAACAATTCTGTGAGAGCTTTAACAGGCAGCAATTCACCCTCATTGTATGAGTCATTGATGACAGAAAATTTTACACAGCCGTTATTTTTCCGGAGTGCAATGTTTTAGTATTTGCAGGTGATTCCATTTTGTACTTCGAAATTGCGCAATGAGAGCACCGTAGTTCACGACGATCCAACCGATAGATTTGTCAGTTACTGAGTGTCTCTTTGCAGCGTCAGTCGATACCGAATTTTTTTCGTCAGTATGTTATTGCACTTTTGTAGTTTCTCTTCGGTGATCAAAATGTTCAAAATTGAGCATACTATCAAAGATGCCACCAAATACTTTTGACTTTGGGATTTACTGGTCATGATGAATTGTTGATCGTGAGGAGTGGGTCAAACTTGGCCTACTTGGTCAAGGTTGTGAACACAGTTGCACTTGATTTCTCAGGTGATAACTTAAGTTTTCTTGATTCTAGCCTGTCATGTAAAATATTTAGATAGGGAGTTCCCATGTTGTATTTTTTCAACCTGTGGATGAGTTATAGTTAAAGTTATATCATCAGCGTAAGACGTGATGTTAATATCTTTCAGGGAAAGAGGCAGCTTGCTCATTTAGATGTTGAAGAGCATTGGCGATAAAACACCACAATGCGGGACAACATGTTTCACTTTTCTCCACTTTGATTTTTTATATTTTTATATTCTACGTATTAAAAAAACCTGCCTTGTAAGTATGAAGCGACTCATCTTCTTGTGCTATTTGGTAGTGGTGCCTCGAGTACGTCTCTAAGTAGTAGGTTATTATAAACGTATCAAAAACTGCGGCGAGACCTAAGGTTACTAGGAGAGTACGGTAAGGTTTCTTATGATTAAGGCCGTTTTGTATATCGTTGATGACAAAATTGAGAACTGTTCTTGTGGGAGTTCGCAGGTCAAAAGCCGGGCTGATGTCCTTTTAGTGGGTATTCTATAAAGCCACTTCCACTTCCTAAAGAGTTCTTCTGTTAGTTTTGCAATGGGGTAGAGGAGTGGGTTTTCCTGACCTGTTTTCTATTGGCTTGTTTTCTTTAGCGGCTTGTTTTCCCGGCTTATTTTCTATGGGTTTTCCCGGCTTGTTTATCGCTAACCCGGCCAACTTTCCGGATGTTTGTGATACTTGCACTGTTTATAGAAAGGTTTATGGTGTCTAAGTGCTATGGGGCCTAGATGGTGTAGCTGCATTAGCGCTAATCTATCTGGGCCCAGCTCTTTACTTTTCTTTGTCTCATAGCTTCTGTCACTGTGTTACACTTAAACATTCTACCCTCTGGTTCCAGTTTCTTTATTTTTCTTAGTGTATTTCTTTTCTGTTTTTTCAAACTCGATCCATTTTTTGCGCTTTTGACTTGGCAAACACCGTTATATTTCTTCCTTGTTGGATATGCCTGCCAGCCGCTGCATTTATGGTTTTCCTTACCGCATGGTAGACATTTGTTGGATTTTGTTGTTTCTTCAGTTTAGTTCAATGTCGTCTTTAAAACTTGCCCAGTCAGCATTGCGGAAGGTGATGAAAGTTCTTTGTGGTGTTGTGTGTGAAAAGGTCACAGTTGATGTATGGAACTATTAGTAAATGGTCCGATCTCAATCGATGTGCGCCAGTCGATGTTCATTGCTCTACTTGAGCTGGCGAAACCGATATCCGGGGAGCTTTTAAAAGCATCAGTTACTCTTGTACTGGCCTTTTCGTTGAGTACTACATTTAGAGAGGTCAAGTTCAATGCAATATTGTTTCCTCTTGTGTCTTCCTGTAGTTTCGAGCGCCTCATTTAATTTTACTTGCATCATTTGACTTTCTCTGAAATACATCCTCTAAAAATAAGAGTCACCAATTTATAAAAGAAATCGTCATTACTCTTCCAGTCGCAAAAAGACCAGAGGACTAATAATTGCTATAAACTTCGTTTGCGAGGAATTAAGTGTATAAAAATGAAGCTGATCCGGTGTATTCCAAAATTTTGAAACAAACGACTAATGTAGGAGGGATTAATCTCGGACAAAAGGTACCTTCTTGATTCAATTGTAGCTTGCTGCTGCAGGGAGGGTAATAAAGTTCTTCAAGGGGCTGAAAACGAAGTTACTATAGATTATTATATAAATATACATTATCATACAGATTTAGAGTGAAAAACTGGAAACAAATTAAGGTAATTTTCATTTGACTTTTGGTAGTGAACTGGTACAAACTTCAAAGACCTTAGTTTGCAATCTGTTAAAAAACATGAGTTAACAGGCGGCACAATACGAAACGGTTAAGTAAAACTGCCCGACTAGGGACAAAAATTTCAATCAAAGGATCTTTTCCGTTTGTCCCCCCCCCCTCAGTCACAGAGCACGTGTCATTACATAGTCCCTCTTTATCTAAAAATATGGCATGTGCGTCTGGGGGTGCAAATAATATGCGCAAACAAAGCTGGGGGCACCAAAAACTTTGGCATGATGTTCAGCCATAGCATCAAAATCTTCTTTTAATTGCAAACATTGAACCACTATCTTTGATGTGATACCGATTAAGCTTTAATGCTGTCCGTTTTTGTATGAGATTCAAGGAAGATATACACCCTACAGCAAACGTCAATCAAGTTTTGATCAAGCTCTCGACACCAGTACAACTGAATTAAATAAATTTGGAAATTTGCACCGTCTATTTCTCTAAGAATATGAATCCACCTCCCTGGGGGGCTTGTACCCCGCATTTAGACTCCGTGTCAATTCACTAATTCCCGGGCAACCAGGATTCATGCTCTAACATACTTAATCCTCCTAATATGTTGTAGGCGAAAACGTTTGGCACTACGTATGTATGGATTTCAATGTTTAAAGAATGTATCGAACCTGAACGTAACTAAAAACGAATTGCATTGAGGAGGTGAGGTCAATAGATGAAAGCTTATCTAAACCACCCATCATTCCTTCCACCGAGGGGTCAACCTTCTGCCAATAATTCAGCGCATCTTCATAAAACGTTGGATGGTCTGCGATATCTTTGACCTCCTTAATTTTATACATAGCCTCAACCTGAAAATTAAACGTCTGCATTTTTAATAAAATGATTCAAGCTTTTCTCAGTTTTATTAAAAGGACAAAAATCCAAGTGCAAGGTTTGCTTTCGTTTCCCAATCTCTTTAAACTAGAAAATTAAATTAGGAAATGTCCCTACCTAACAATGGGTGGATACTGGCTGGTCCGGGGCCCTCCCTGCACTACGTCTTCATAAAGCATTTCGTAATTTTCAAATCTATCAATTAAATCAAAATATTGCACACAAACATCAATTGATATGTAACACAAAAGATAGAAAACTATTGAAAAAAAGAACTAATGGCTTAAGTAGATGAGTAAAACTAATAGCCTCCCTTCTTCAACAACAGCTCCCATTGAAGCATCAACAATCTCACACCACCTATGAGCCTAGAATACAGATGATGGGCCCCTTAGTAGAGCGAGGCTGATTTTTGTCCGTAGATAAGACATAACAGCGTAGCTGTTCTCTTTTCGCGCAATAGCTTCGATGCCAGCTCCACCAGTGCATGCAGAGACAAGCGAACAAAAAGTTCCTTTCTCAATGTCAATTAGGATTTATTCTGTTTCGCCCCCGCCGCTAATGTTTTTTACGCCCCCCAGTTAGAAATTATATGTAATAAAGCACGTTACTATGTTAAAAAAAATCATACGTGCGCCTGGGGGCGTAAAAAATAGAAGCCCGGCAGAAGATTAGATTCAACATCGTGGCAGCCATCACTAAATAGATTTACAAAGGATTCGCGAAGTTTATTATGCCTCATGTGGGTGTATCCTCATTTCGGACGTAGGGAATGCGCCACACTGAAATTTTTATTACATAAGCATAACGTAGGCATCCTGACTGGTTCCGAACCTTAGAGAAGCGCCATGCCATATCGAAACTTGCTTTTCATTACGTCAAAATGACATCGATTCAATGGCAAAGCTTTCAACCAGCTTCTTTGATATCTGTTTGATATCTGTTTTTGATATCCGTTCTTTGATATCTGTTTTCTTTTATTTCGTATGATTGCTGTTGGTTCAGTTCGGCTGCGATCAGGCATAGGGAAAAGTATGTTCATTTTAAATTGATCGCTTACAATATTCCGGTTTAAAGATGTTCAGACGACTCTCTATTACGAGCAACAAAAGTTAATCCAGTATTTTTGATTGTAGGCGGGATTCATTACTGGATTCTGAAATTCTCATCATTGATTGATTTCTCATATTGTTTTAACAAGTCATCAATAGTAGAGGTTATAAGAGCTAAGCACCGATGAATGCTCAACCGATGAAATACAAAATTTACAAACTATGTGAGTGGAAATCTTGGCAGATAACGTCAGCGCTTAAAACAAAGACCTCTTCTGTGTTAGTGATCTCTATAAAGAATTACAAAATTATTTTTTGGATTATTGGACTCTATAACACTACCTAATACTCCACAATCCTCAAATGTTTTTTCTTCATCATCAATGATAATCTGCCTGGCTTTTTCACAAAGACACCTTTTGATAAAAAGAAACATGATGAGATGATAATCGGAACCAAAATCCTAATTTTTTGTTGAGTCAGACAGACTTTTCAGTTTATCAAGAGAGCCGACAGAGTTACCGTCGTCCGCAAACCGTTTTTGAGCTGTGAAGCAAGCAAACTTCAAGAAGTCCAATTAAAGAAATTATGCAATACTCATACATTGACATCAAAAGAGCTTCAACATTTTGTAAAGTACCTTTCTGAAAACAGACCTGTTCATTGGTTAAAAAAAAAACAATTTTGATCGTTCACGATACCAACTACATACGACATACGAAATGATAGATAAAAGGCACCATTTTGAAACTATGGCCACTGATAAGAATATTGAATGCATATTTGCGTCAATAAGGTAGATCACTTAATAATCTGTTTTTTTAAAACAAGCTTGCAACGAATAAATTTTGCTTTAAATTCTTATTTTTGAACCAGAATAGTTGTCAAACGGCACTTAATCTCTCAATATCTGGTTCAAAATAATTTACGTCACTCCTCGGTAAAATTTGCTTACTAATTTCCCCAATTCCAAACAGTTGCGAATCATGGCAATTATCAAGAGCTACCAACTGACATGAAATTTGCGAAAGAACGAATGTCAAAACAAAGTTTTAATGCCAAAAGAGTTTAGCTATGGTTTTGCAGAGATCAATAGAGGAGGCCTTGAGGTATGTTAGAAGCCACGCCATTTTGTGACAACAAAGCCAGAAAGGCGATGGCCTACTTGCGTCTACCTGGCAGGTTTTCTAAACATTAAGGAATTGATTTTCTCAAATATGAACTAATGGTACGGCAAAATTTTTGGTGGTCACGGATAACTAAGTCACTCAAATTTGCTTTTGTTGGTTCTAAATATTTCTCAAGTAAGGCATTAAACTATTTCTTGTTGCCAACATTATCAGTTGAACACAACTTTTCACTTCTTCAGGAAGACTTAAGATTGCTATGGATCATTTTTCTTTTGACATGAATTTGCCAAATTTTTTGTATTTATCAACAGACCATTTTGCTTTAATTCTACACGAACGTTCCTGGATTCTTTGCTATGCTTTTGTTGTATGAGGCGTCATCCCAATTAGCTTTTCCCTGCAGGAATGCGATAAAGCATTCCATAGCGCAGTATATCTATTCTCTCTGAGATCCTTGGGCCTTGGAGTTGCGTTATTACAGCATCATACGCAACAAATAATCTCATGAGCGCCCGCATAGCGCTGAGTGCACTACATTTAACGTGCTGATAAATGGTTTATGATTCCTCCACCTCTAAGATGGCTAAAAGTTTTTAAAAAAATGAATGCTCAGACATTAGTGGGTATGGCTTATGTAAGGAGGAACTCAGTAGTCTGAAATGTTACAATTGAGGAACGAGTGAAAATTTTTTAACATAGATTAATAAACAAATAACGTCTCTAATGAAGTAGTTAAATAGGACACCTAACTATAGACAAATGAAAGATTGGATGGAAAACGAATATCTTATTAGAATAATTTAGATTCTTATTGGGCTTTTTTAATAAAAACGATTATTTGTGGAATGAATAGTTATTGGCACGAGGATGAAAAGAGAATGAACTTCGTCAATGATTATGTTTGGCAAGTTTCTCCAGTTATTTGATTTGAAGTCATTTGGATTTGCGTCGTGATCATTAAAACCATCAACTACTATTATAGTATGTAGTTTTCGAAATTTTTTAATTGTTGGTGATTTCTGGTGCATTCCGCTGGGTTATCATCTCTGAAGGATTGTATCGTCACTTTAGTGGGCTTATGGTCCACATACTTTGTCCAAATTCTACCGATGGTCAATCTCCCAATTGTAAACAATCTATTCAAAATGAAGTAAATTAGAGATTTGAATATGGAGACCGAATTTATATAGTTTAATAAACGAAAAAGTTCTTTGTTTGTATAGAGCTGTTATTAGATTAATAAATTGTTGACTTTTAAAACAATTGTTTCTGCAGCCAGTAGTTTTTGAAATAAGAACGCGAAATAAATTGTCAAAAGATTTGTTGATTAGGTTACTCCGAGTATCTGAAGAGTCACCTGCATTTGCGTGGTCATCATTAAAACAATCAATTGAAGCTTTTGTGTCTGTTTTTGTTGTAAATTATTGAAGGTTTGTTGTCAGTTTCTCTAGCATAGCAACCCCTGAAGGAGCTTGTTGTCGCCTCAGTTTGATTACAGTTCATATAATTCATCCGCGATATTCTGATGAATAGTCTCTCTGAGAAACCTGAAATGCCTTTGCTTTGACGCGAATTGAGCGGTCACCCAGAAAACATTATGACGGAACAAATGATTTTCTGGATGCAAGTTTTTTAGTGTATAATTATAAACACTTGAAAATTTTGAAATAGAAAGAAAACATCCTGGTAATGTTCAAGACTGACGCGTGTCTCAGGGTGTGTTTTATCACGGGTACCACCATCTGATGACCAAAACAAGATCTATTTAATAACTTTATTACGAAATTGAACAAATTAGATCTGACGAATAATTTGAATCAATAATTGATAAAAAGTAATTGTGACATCTAGGAGAGCAGCTGCCCTGCCTCTACGATGATTACTTTGAAGCTTCAACAGCAGGGCACATGCATGTCGCGTGCGCAAGGGAAGCAGAAAATGGAGTTTCGCAAAAGAATCTTCTTTGCTGTCGCTGATCATGGTAGCCTAATTCTATAGCTTTCGAATTCTATAGCTTTCGGCGATGATGGAGCAACTCCTCCTGTTTAGGAGAAGATTAACGGACAGAATGTGGCTTTCTCAATTTGGGTTCTCCTTTTCTCAAATTTTTTATGAACTCCAGGAGTTTGTAGAAATCCGGAATCTTTCTTTGGCAATTCTAGGCATATAGATTGAACAGTTTCACGTCAAAGAACACTCTGCTGCGACGTGATTCGGAAAATCATTAGCTTTGATAGCTAGTCAAGCGTCGTGTTCAGTAGTGGCACTTCTATTTGCGAAGGTTTCAACCCGCAAATTCTGAAGTTAGGCTCTATTTCGACATCATTTCAAACCTAATTGGACAGGTTGGTAAAAGAGTCACTGTGTCTGATGTATTTAAGTTCAAGAAGTTTAGTTGTTCTGTGGCAATTCTATCTGCAATATTAGTCAAGTTTTTATGTGGACTGTTTGAGGAGGATTTGTATGCTGTCAATAATTGTCTCCATTCCACTGCATAAACACCAGACGGACCGTGGCTACCCTTTGTTATCATGGCGGCAAGTATTTTTTTCAGAACCGTTCCATTTTGAAACCAAGCTGGAACGGTAAATTGGTTACGCAATATTTGGGGTTGGATTTATGAGTACATGGCTGCTTCACTTGTAGAATATTGGGTATGGTGACCGGACAATAGATCGAAAGGACAACAGATCGAAAACAGAAAAATTGGGACAATAGATCGAAAATTAATCTTTATTCTTATTGGTCGAAATTAAGCATTATTTGCGAGCTGCAATATAATTACCACATTATGGCCATGCCTTAGCGGCCCGTGGGACTTGATATGAATCTATCACAACCGAACAAAATATTACAAGAGAACATGTTATATGCTGTATAATATATGAGCGCTCAAATCTGATTGGCCAATACGTAACTTGAATAATTTAATTTTCGATCTATTGTCTCATTTTTTGCTTTCGATCTGTTGTCCTAGCACCATTGGGTATGAACAAATTAACGTCGTGTATTTTATGATTGAATGGCTGCTCTTTCTTGTTCACTAAAAATTGTGCATTCCAGGCAGAATAAGTGCAGCGAGTCTTCTCATTACCTGCGAAGATATAAAGAAGTGTTATCAGATTCTCGCGTGCACGATCCTCTCTAACAACGCGCAAAGAAACAGCGCACTCACAATCACAATAACCTATAGATACATATACGTGCAGATAACTATATATACATATCATATTACTTGTGTGTGGAGGAGCAGAACAAACTGGTCGTCAGACCCCAGAGTGCACTAAGAATCCCGGCCCTAGGTCACAGGCCCTAGCGACTTCCGGCAGCACGCGAGAACAGAAAGAGCACACTCGTGAGCGCAAAGAAACGGAGCAGCATGTTCGTACTTTTTTTACATAATAGTGTGCTATACAAAACCAGGAATCGTAAGAACACTGGGGGCATAATAGATCCAGATAATGATTTAAATTGGCAGCTGATGTGTCGGATTTTTAGCTCACGCTGAGGAAATTATTTTTCAGCAGACCTTCAGCTGTCCCACATGCGCGATTGTGGAAGACGTATTTTGGCATTTTTGTTTCTTTGCAGCAACCTGCATCTTCGAAGGCAGATAAAACAGCTTTGAGGAATTTACAGTTTTTTTGTTTTTTTTGTCTTTATTTTTTGTTTGGAAAAAACAAAAAGACGTTGAAACAAGGGAACAGCTTTCATTTAATTAGAAGACTCGTTTTCTTTGATTTTGCTCTCTCAAACATTATTGCTTATTATGATCTCAATGGAGCTATATAATCAATGTTCAAACGTTCTGAGATTTGAATTGACCAAGGAAGTCCATTCAGATAGTCTTCAGGTAACTACAAATTTAAACCACCTGGCGCATCCGGAATGAGAAAAGATGACTTTCCTCAGGAGTCCCGCAATTGATAACAAGAGTTTTTTATAAGGTGGATTCAATTTCTTTTCGAGAAGAGAGGTTTTAGGGTTAAATCGATAAAACGAGAATTGTTTGTTTTGAATGGTTTTGTTGAAACCATCATAAGTATTCTCTGGTAATAGCAAAATGGATCAAGTTCTAAAGGGTGAGTTTCGAATGATATTTTCTTTTTTGTAAAAATTTGACATTTCGGGGTTCTGAAGAAATTTCCAAACACAGATACTTTGAGATTATCAAATATGTTACGCAATAACAAACGACAATCTGCAAGATTGCCATCACCTGCGTACTAATTCCGCACATCTTCATGAGAGAAAACTGATAACAGCCCGGGTCGAATGTCCTCTCTAAAATCCTCCCATTTTGTTGTAAAAGTGGGGGGGGGGGGCAATTTGTCTATGGGGGGTAATTTGATGCAAGAGTGGGGGAATATTTTGTTCATATGGGGTAAAATGATGTACGAGTTCGGCTGCAGTTGGAGGACTTTTGAGGAATTACCCCTGACGAAAATTGCAACGTAAGAGTGGGCTGCAATGACAGGACTTTTGAGGAATTACCCCCTGACTAAAATTGCAACGTAAGATTGGGCTGCAATGGGAGGACGTTTAAAGAATTGCCCTGAGTAAAATTGGCAGGTAAGAGTGCGCTGCAATGGGCCGCACTGGGAGTAATTTTGAGGAATTACCCCGTGAATAAATTTGCCATGTAAGAGTGGGCTACAATGGAAAGAATTTTGAGGAATTACCTCTGACTAAATTTGCCATATAAGAGTGGGCTGCAGTGGGGTGTAAAAGGGTGTAAGACTGAGCGGGTAGCTTGTTGAGAGGGGTGAAAGGAGTTACGAGTTGAGCTGACAAGGGGATGAAGTGGCGCATGAGTGGGGGGTAATTTGTTCAGAAGGGGTAAAATGATGTACGAGTGGAGCTGCCAAGGCGGGTTAAATTGTGTAAGCGTGAGGGGGTATTTTTTCAGAGGGGGTAAAATGAGGTTAGAGCTGGGCTACGGGGGGGGGGGGGGGGGGTAATGGTGTAAGAATGAGGGAGTAATTTGGTTCAGAGGGGTAAACTGAATTAAGAGATAAGCTGCCAAGTGGGGTAAAATGATGTAAGAGTGAGGGGATAGTTTGTTCAGAGGACGTAAAAGGAATTAAGATATTAGCTGCCAAGGGGGGGGGAAGCGATGTAACAGTTGATAGTTATTTGTTCAGAGGGGGTTAAATGAGCTAAGAGCTCGGCTGCCAAGGGGGGTAAAGTGATGTAAGAGTATGGGGGAAATTTTTTCTGAGGAGGTAAAATAATGTAAGAGTGAGGAGGTAATCTGTTGAGAGAGAGCAATTCTAACAAATATTATTTATATATATAGACCGTCAAGACTTCAACAAGCTTTGATGGTCTGGAGGTTAAGGAGAACCAGGTGAAAGGAGGTTGTGGATTCAAGACTAGCAGTCTTCAAGTATGGCGGCTAAAAATGTAAAATTGAAGGGGTAAAATGACGTAAGAGTTGATTTGCCAAGGTGGGTAAAATGGTGTGAGAATGAGGGGGTAAAATACGAGCCCGGTTGAGAGAAGGGGGAGGGGAAACCATTCAAAACATGCTGAAAAATCTCAAGAAGTTATTTGATAGTTCAACTGTAGATTTTTTCGGAGAGTATTTAACCTATATCAGCTCTCGAAACGTCCTCTCATCAGACAAAAGTGCGCTCGAAACGTCCTTGATCAGACTAAAGTGCGCTCAAAAATCTTCCCTTATCTGACTAGTGTGCGCTCAAAAACCTCTCATGATCAGACTTGTGTGCGTTCGAAATTGTCTCTGATCGGACTAGTGTGCGCTCGAAGCCGCCTCTGATTAGACAATTTGCAGACCAGTGCCCAGACGAATGTGCGCTCGAAGGTTTTTCCAGATCATGTAATTCGAGCGAAAGGAAACGTGTATGCGCTCGAAAATCGTTTGATCAGGGGTCACTTTGCTCTGGCCACCTCGACCTGGGTAACCTTTAGGCTAACTGATACTATCATCTTACATTTGAATTTCGGTGATAATGGTAATTATGTTAGAGTGTAATTTTGTTATCGGTCCACCCTATTTTACACTCTTTTCAAAATGTGTAAAAAGAATGGAGAAAAGTGTGTGAATACAGTGTCACTTTTTGAAATTACACACCGCGTTGAATGTTCTCCCCAAAATTCTCCCTTTTTTGTTGTAAGACTGAGGGGGGGGGGGGGTAATTTGTCTATGGGGGGTAATTTTATGTAAAATTGTGGGGGTGTTTTATTCAGATGGGGAAAAATGAGGTACGAGATCGGCTGCAGTTGAATGCTCTTTGAGGAATTACACCATGATTAAAACTGCAAATTAAGAGTGGGCTGAAGTGAGCTGCAATTAGAGGACTTTTGAGGAATGAATCCCCTGACTAAAATTGCCATCTATGAATGGATTGCAATCAGAGGATTTTGAAAATTTACCTCCCCTGATTTGCCATGTAAAAGTGGGCTGCAAAGGAGAAATTACCTCCTCACTATTACACCATGTTACCCCGTTGAAAACATAATACATCCCAAAAACACATAACAGTTTTGAGCTGCCTTTTCATAAAAATCCTCCCATTGCAGACCCGCTCTTACATCATCGTGGGCTGAGAAATTCGACCCGAGCATAATTCATACACCATGCATCGCCATGCTAGTGAAGCACTTTCTGCTCTCCTTTGAAAGCAGTTGCACTCCATTCAGATGGAGTGCTCGGTAAATCATTGCAGTGAGTTATGGCGAATATAGGACAAATATTTGTGTATTTTCAAGAGCTAATATTCTGTAGAGGTTCTTCAAAAGCATTTATTGCTTCCTTCTGTTTGATATTTCATGAAGCATGCTTGAAGGTCTTGTATGGATTGTTCAATCCCAATTTTTGGTCCCATATAGATGTGTGATTTTAAATTTATGGAGAGACTATTGAATTTTGCTTTTCCTATCATGCGAATTAGGAATTCAAAGATAATTATTGGTTGAAAACTTCACTCTAAATAAATTGCAGTTAAATTGATTATAAACTGCAGGTAAAGTTGCCTAGATTTTGCAATTAAATTGTTCTTTAATGCAACTCACCTACAATCTACCTGCAAACACAATACATTACCTGCAATTCTAGGTAAAACTTTCTCCAAGTAATCTAGAATTTGCGGTTACAAATTACATGCAAAACATATTCTAGGTAAATTTTCCTGAAAACAACACGCACAAATTACAGGTAAATTTACCTAGAATTTCTTTCCTGCAGGAAAAATTCTCGGTAAGTTGAAATGCAATCTACTCAGAACTTGTAGGATAAAAAGGCCTTGAGTTTTACCTGCAAATAATTTTTTTTGGGTAAAATTACCTGCAAAAGCACGCGCGAAATTGCAGTTCAACCAAAAAAAATCTTAAACGCATTATTATTTCTGAGTGCGTGGCAAAATAATCCTATTTAACGCATAAAAAGTAAACTTTTGCCCGAATGATCCCATTTAGCCCAAACACCAAAATTCTGCTTGGACAAAATTTTGCTAAGAAGAGCAAATTCTATTCCACTCCTAATTGGTTCCATGGAATAATACTGTCTCTCTTTTCTTATTCGAGTGTTCAGTATTTTTTATTTGTGCTTATAAACCTCTTTTATAGCATTTCGTAAATCAGACTGCTTTGGTTAACGATTCGCAATATTGAACATGATTGAACATTTTAAGTTTGTTTGTGTAGTCACTGGTCAGTATCTGATGGAACTTCAATTAGTTTTGCAGCTTACAATTAGCAATTCATATTGTTTTCAAATTTAACAGAGTTGGTTTTTGGTCTTATGACAACTTTTTGACAATCGCACAAATACCTTTTTCAAAAAAATTACCCCCTGACTAAAATTGCAACGTAAGGGTGGGCTGCAGTGGGCCGAAATGAGAAGACTTTTGAGAAATTAACCCCTGACTAAATTCGCAATGTAGGAATGGGCTGCAATTGGAGCCCTTTTGAGGAATTACCCCCTGACTAAAATTGCAACGTAAGAGTGGGCTGCAGTGGGCCGCAATGGGAGAACTTTTGAGGAGTTACCCCCTGACTAATATTGCCATATAGGAGTGGGCTGCAATGGGAGGACGCTTGAAGAATTGCCCTCCCTGAGAAAAAATGCCAGTTAAGAGTGCGCTGCAATGGGCCGCAATTGGAGGAATTTTGAGGAATTAACCCGTGAATAAATTTGCCACGTAAGAGTTGGCTACAATGGAAAGAATTTTGAGGAATTACCACTGCATAAATTTGCCATATAAGAGTGGGCTGCAGTGGGGTATAAAATGGTGTAGGACTGAGTGGGCAATTTCTTGAGAGAGGTGAAAGGATTTATGAGTTGAGCTGACAAGGGGATGAAGTGGCGCATGAGGGGGTGGGGGGGTAATTTGTTCAGAAGGGGTAAAATGATATAAGAGTGGAGCTGCCAAAAGGAATGAAATGGTGCAAGAGTGCGGAGGTAATATGTTCACTTGGGGCAAAACAAAGTAAAAGTTGAACTGCCAAGGGGGGGGGGGTAAAAAGGTGTAAGATTGAGGGGTATTTTTCAGAGGGGGTAAAATGAGGTTAGAGCTGGGCTACGTGGGGAGGGGTAATGGTGTAAGAATGAGGGAGTAATTTGCTCAGAGGGGTAAATTGAATTAATAGATAACCTGCCATGTGGGGTGAAAAGATGTAAGAATGAGGGGATAGTTTGCTCAGAGGACGTAAAAGGAATTAAGATTTTAGCTGCCAAGGGGGGTAAAATGATGTAACAGTTGATAGTTATTTGTTCAGAGGGGGTTAAATGAGCTAAGAGCTGGGCTGCCAAGGGAGTAAAATGATGTGAGAGTATGGGGAAACTTTTTCTGAGGAGGTAAAATGATGTAAGAGTGAGGAGGTAACCTGTTGAGAGAGGGCCAACTCTAACAACTATTATTCATATATATATATATATATATACATATATATATATATATATATATATATATATATATATATATAGACCGCCAAAGTATAACAAGCCACTCAAGACCATTGGCCAGATCTACTTGGCTGAAGACATTGGGTTCCATACTGATCATATACAAAAATAGTTTTTGGCTACACCGACTGAACAGACTTTGCTCAGAATTTTGGCCCAACCGCTGTCTAGACCATTGGCCGGACAAAATAGACCCTAGACCAGACTAACTCAAACATATATAAATATCAAACAAAAGTTATATTATATTCGTTTCACGTTGAAAATAAATCCACGAGAAGTCAAATTCAAGTTTTTAAAGAGATCTTAGTCAAAAAAGAGGTCAATTTAAAAATCTTTGTCGATTCAAGAAACTAATTTGACGATGTAGACTAAACATAGATATTAGCGTTGACTTTCAATGTTTGAAACACAGCCACTGCAGCACACAAATCCACCCCGGGCTGAGGATTTTCCCCAGAAATAACGGGAAAAAGAAATTAGTGTGAAAATAAAAATGTACGTACACCCCTATTTCTCAGCTTAAATAACGGTGGAGGATTGTAATTACAAGATTGTTAATTTAAAAAACAAATGTGGACGGAGGTAATGAGGATTGATCTCCCATCTTCCGTCTCGAACATGTTACATTCACCTTGAGCGTTACCCAGTTTGAGGTCGCGCTCGAAATTGCCTCTGATCAGACCGTCCCAGACTAATGGGACCTCTGATCAGACCGTCCCAGACCAAAGTGACCACTGATCAGACGAGTGTGCTCGAAGATCATTGTGCGCTCGAAGTGCACTCGAAGCCGCCTCTGATCAGTCGAGTTCCAGACCGAAGTGACCCTGATCAGACAAATTCCAGACCATTGTCCAGATGAGTTCCAGACCATTGTCCACATTAAAGTGCGCTCGCAATATTGTCCTAGACCATATGCATGGATGATTTCTCCAGATCTTCAAAAACGAAATTATTGCACAAACATACATGACAATAAACAAAAAACAATAAGATATATAAACAGAAGAAATTAATTTTTTAGCCATAAGCGAGTCCAGATATCACCCCAGTTAAAATCCCGAAGCGAGCATGTCCATAGTGAAGATGAAAGCACTGCATTGACTGCTAAATTTTGTGTTGGTGTATTCTTATATAGACAATGAGGCTCGGTAATATACTTCGAGGAGAATCTTAGAGCGCGGAATTTTATCGTTTGCTCGGACTCAAATCTCCTATAGTTGTTTGTTTGTAACTCCGCCGTAGCCGGTCCCCAGCCCGGTTGAGAGAAGGAGGAGGAGAACCCATCCAAAACATACTGGAAAATCTCAAAAAGTTGTTTGTTAGTTCAACTGTAGGTTTTGCCGAGAGTATTTAACCTATTACAGCTCTCGAAACGTCCTCTGATCAGACAAAAGTGCCCTCGAAACGTCCTTGATCAGACTAAAATGCGCTCGAGAACATCCCCTTATACGACTAGTGTGCGCTCGAAAACCTCCCCTGATCAGATTTGTGTGCGTTCGAAAAGGTCTTTGATTAGACTTGTGTGCACTCGAAGCCGCCTCTGATTAGACAAGTTCCAGACCATTGCCCAGACGAAAGTGCGCTCGAAGTTTTTTCCAGATCATGTAATTCGAGCGCACGGGAACATGTATGCGCTCAAAACTCGTCTGATCAGTGGTCACTTCGTTCTGGCTACCTCGACCTGGGTAACCTTTGCGCCAACCCATTCCATCGTCTTACGTTTCAATTTCGGTTATAATGGTAATTGTGTAAGAATGTAATTTTGTTATCGGTCCACCCTATTTTACACTTTTTTCAGAGTGTAAAAAGAGCGGAGAAAAGAGTTTAAATACAGTGTCACATTTTGAAATTGCACACTGGGTTGAATGTCCTTCCTAAAATCTTCCCATTTTGCTGTAAGACTGGTGGGGGGTAATTTGTCTATGGGGGGTAATTTGAAGTAAGTGTGGGAGTATTTTGTTCAGATGGGGTAAAATGAGGTACGAGTTCAGCTGCAGTTGGATGAATTTTTAGGAATTAACCCCTGATTAGAACTGCAACGTAAAAGTGGGCTGCAGTGGGCTGCAATGGGAGGACTTTTGAGGAATGACCCCCTGATTAATATTGCCATCTAGGAATGGGCTGCAATGGGAGGACTTTTGAAGAATTACCTCCCCTGAATAAATTTGCCATGTAAGAGTGGGCAGCAATAGAAAAATTACCTCCTCACTATTACACCGTTTTACCCCGTTGAAAACCTAATGCATCCCAAAAACACGTAAGAGTTTTGTGCTGCTTTTTCCTTAAAAATCCTCCCTTTTTGATCTGAAAAATTCGACCCGGGCAGAATGCATACACCATGCATGGCCATGCTAGTGAAGCACCTTCTGCTCTCCTTTGAAAGCAGTTGCACTCCATTCAGATGGAGTGCTCGGTAAATCATTGCAGTTAATTATGGCGAACATAGGACAGAGATATGTGTATTTTCAAGACCCAAATTTCGGCAAAAGCTCGTCAAAAGCCTTTATTGCTTCCTTCTGTTTGATTTTGCATAATCATGCTTGAAGTTAATGTATTGATAGTTCAATCCCTGTTTCTGATCCCATACAGATGTGTGATTTTAAGTTTACGGAGGGACAATTGAGTTTTGCTTTTCCTGTCACGCGTATAAGGTATTCAGAGACAACTATTGGTTGGAAACTTGACTTTAAAAAGTTGCAGATAAATTGATTATAAACTGCAGCTAAAATTACCTAGATTTTGCAAGTAAATTGTTTTTTATTGCAACTCACCTAAAATCTACATACAAACACATTACCTTACTTGCAATTTTGGTTTAAGTTTTTTCCAAGTTACCTAGAAAATTCAGTTATACCCTCCTAGTTTTTTACCAGCAAAATACAATTTCTCGGTAAATTTAACCTTAAAAAACACTCACCAGTTGCAGATAAATTTAGCGTGCAGAAAAAAATCTAGGTAAGTTGAAATGCAATCTACCTAGAACTTGCATGATCAAAACGCTTAGAATTTTAACTGCAAAAAAATTTTTTTGGGTAAATTTGTCTGCAAAAGCACGCGCAAATTGCAGTTCAACCAATGAGAATCTTAAACGCAATTTAATTTCTGATTGCGTGGCAAAGTAACCCTATTTTGCGCATTCAAAGGTAACCTTTTGCCTGAATGATCCCAATTACCACAAAAACCAAGGTTCTGCTTGGACAAAGTTTTGCTAAGCAGAGCAAAATCTTTTCCTCTTTTAATTGGTTCAATGGTATGAAACTGTCTCTCCTTTCGAGTGTTCAGTGTTTTTTTGTGCTTATAAACTTTTTTAATAGCGTTTTGGAAATCAGACTGCTTTGATTAACGATTCACTATATTAAACATATAAAGTTTCTTTGTGGGGTCATTGGACAGTATCTGATGAAACTTCAATTAGTTTTGCAGCTTACAATTATGAACTCATAATGTTCTCAAATTTGACAGAGTTTGTTTTTGGTCATATGACAACGTTTTGACAATCGCACAAATACCCTTTTCAAAAGTGCAAGTGAAAATACCGAAAAAAATAACCGTTCCGTTTTCACAATTTTCTACATCAATTTCTTGCCCTCCTTTTTCTGAAAAGTCAATTTAAGCCATATAAACAAAAAAAATTCAAGAGCAGCATGTCAAAAACTAGTTACCGACAACAATGATTATTGTTTATAGGGCGTAATCATTTCTGCTGAACTTTTCCTGCTTTCCGCTCGGACTGACTTTCTATCCTTCTAATCTTCCATTGAGGAATATTGTCTAAGATTCAATAGATTGAAATGTTATCTAAACTTTATGAGTTTTTGAGTTTTTTATCACCTGAAAATCTACATACTTAATATAGTTTTGTTGTTTGAGTTAGCAGGTAAGTTCTAGGTAACGTATTCTAGGAAAATTGCCCATATCATTTTTCGCAGGCATTTTTGCTGGTACTGTTACCTGCAATTTTGCTTACCTGCAAACGCTGCAATTTATTTACACCCCGGGTTGAATGTCCTTCCTAAATTTCTACTTTTTTGTTGTAAGAGTGTGGGGTTATTTTGTTCAGATGAGGTAAAATGATCTACGAGTTCGGCTGCAGTAGATTTTTGAGGAATTACCCCTGACTAAAACTGCAACGTAAGGGTGGGCTGCATTTGGCTGCAACGGGAGGACTTTGAGGAATTCTCCCCTGACAAAAATTGCCATGTAAGCAGGGGCTGCAATGTGAGGACTTTTGAGATGTTACCTCCCCTGACTAAATTTGCCATGTAAGAGTGGGCTGCAATGGAGAAATTACCCCTTCCCTCTTACACTATTTGACTCCGTTGAAAATCCAATGCAGCCCAAAAAGACGTAAGAATTTTAAGCTGCATTTTCCTTAAAAATCTTCCCATTGCAGCACCACTCCTATATCATTTTGGGCTGAAATCTTCGACCCGGGCGGAATGCATACACAATGCATCGCCATGCTAGTTAAGCACCTTCTGCTCTCCTTTGAGATGAGTGCTCGGTAAATCATTGCAGTTATTTATGGCGAATATAGGACAGATATATGTGTATTTTCAGGAGCTAAATTTCTGTAAAGATTCTTCCAAAGCATTTATTGCTTCCTTCTGTTTGATATTTCATGAAGCATGCTTGAAGTATTGTATGGAAAGTTCAATCCCAATTTTTTGATCCCATACAGATGTGTGATTTTAAGTTTACGGAGAGACAATTGAATGCTGCTTTTGCGATCACGAGTATTTGGAATTCAGAGATAACTATTGGTTGAAAACTTCACTCTAAGTAAATTGCAGTTAAATTGATTATAAACTGCAGGTAAATTTACCTAGATTTTGCAAGTAGATTGTTCTTTGATGCAACTCACCTACAATCTACCTGCAAACACAATACATAACCTGAGATTCTAGGTAAAATTTTCTCCAAGTTAACTAGAATTTGCGGTTAGAGCCTCCTAGTAAATTACATGCAAAAAACATATTCTAGGTAAATTTGCCTGAAAACAACACGCACAAATCGCAGGTAAATTTACCTAGAGTTTCGTTCTTGCAGGAAAAATTCCAGGTAAGTTGAAATGCAATCTACCCAGAACTTGTAGGATAAAAACGCTTTGATTTTTACCTGCAAAAAACCTTTTTTTGGGTAATTTTACCTGCAAAAGCACGCGCAAATTGCAGTTCAACCAAAAAAATCTTAAAAGCATTATTATTTCTGAGTGCGTGGCAAGGTAATCCTTTTTAACGCCTTGAAAATAAACTTTTGCCTGAATGATCCCAATTAGCCCAAACACCAAGATTCTGCTTGAACAAAGTTTTGCTAAGCAGAGCAAATTCTATTCCTCTCCTAATTGGTTGCATTGAATAATGCTGTATCTCTTTTCTCATTTGAGTGTTCAGTATTTTGTATTTGTGCTTATAAACCTCTTTTATAGCGTTTTGTAAATCAGATTGCTTTGATTAAAGGTTCGCGACATTGAACATATAAAGTTTGTTTGTGGAGTCGTTGGAAAGTATCCGATGGACCTTCAATTTGTTTTGCAACTTACCGATAGCAACTCATATTGTTCTCAACTTTGACAGAGTTGGTTTTCGGTCATATGACAACTTTTTGACGATCAAACAAATACCATTTTTAAAAGTGCAGGTGAAAATACCGAAAAAAATATCCGTTCCGTTTTCACAATTTTCTACATCAATTTCTCGCCCCTTATTATCTGAAAAGTCAACTTCAGCCATATAAACAAAAATGTAAAGTCAAGAGGAGCATGCCAAAACTTAGTTACCGACAACAAGGATTATAGCTTATAAGGCGTAAAAATTTCCGCTGAAATTTTCCAGTTTTCCGCTCGGACTGACTTTCTATCCTTCTAATCTTCCATTGAGTAATATTGTCTAAACTTCAAAAGATTGAATTATTATCTAAACTCTATGACTTTTTGAGTGTTTTTTTTTCACGTGAAAATCTACATAATATATTATTGTTGTTTGACTTAGCGAGTAAATTCTAGGTAACGTATTCTAAGTAAATTGCATATATCTTTTTTCGCAGGCAAAATTGTTACCTGCAATTTTGCTTCCCTGCAAACGTTGCAATTAATTTTATCTAGATTTTTTTAAGTGTTAGGAGTGTGTTGAGCCACATTAGTCTACAAGCCTTGTACGGCTCTAAGTTTTCTTCAAGTTTTCGGTAGCAACGCAACACGAAAACTTGGCAATGCATTCCCAAATGTTGGTCAATGCCTGTCCTAATGCATTCAGGAGATGTCTTCAATCTTGAGCATCGAGTCTTGATGGATTTAAGGATTTAAATAGATGATTAGATGGAATGTAAAAAACGCGGTTTAATGGCGGACAAGATTTTCAGGGTTCAGATCCGTGGTATCCGGCTGTTTGTCCTTCAGTACTGTTTGCACAGTTTTGGCTCCATTTTTGTCCTTTAATGGAAATATTGTCTTTTTTCACCTGATAAAACCCTAATTGAATAGGCACACGTCAGATGTTGTTACTAAAAAGCACGAACCGTGAACCCACGCCATTTTTAAATGCAGACGCATTCCATGTAAATCATGCTAACACTGGATGAGGTCCGCGGTCAAAGACAGGTATTTGTCACACTGACATTGAACGCAAATAAGGACTAATTGGTATAGAATATTTTCGGTTGCGCCTTCCGTCTGGACAATAGCAATTTTTGGTCAGTTTTGGTCTCGCCAATACCCATTTTCGGCCCGGTCATTCTGGTCTATACCCATATTTGCGTCCGTTCTGTCTGGCCATTACCTATATCCAAGGCCCTGAGGTGGAGCCAAAAGAACTTCTAGTCCTATGCAAAATTTCACGGGCCGAGGTTTCACCCTTAATCCACTCCTAATTAGGGTGTAACGCGTATTTCACTCCTATCTATCGGTGAAAAGAATGTAAGAGTCCCGGATTGAATCGTATAAGAGTGGGGCTGCAATGTGAGGATTTTTAATGAAAAGGCAACTCAAAACTCTTACGTCTTTTTTGGCTGCATTGGGTTTTCAACGGGGTAAAATGGTGTAAGAGTGAGGAGGTAATTTCTCCATTGCAGCCCACTCTCACATGGCAAATTTAGTCAGGGGAGGCAATTCCTCAAAAGTCCTCCCATTGTAGCCCATTCTTAAATGGCCAATTTAGTCAGGGTTAATTCCTCAAAAATCTTCCAATTGCAGCCCTCTCTTACATGGCAATTTTAGTCAGGGGGTAATTCCTCAAAATTCCTTCCATTGCAGCCGATTGTAGCCCACTCTTACATGGCAAATTTATTCAGGGGGTAATTCCTCAAATGTCTTCCCATTGCGGCCCGTTGCAGCGCACTCCTTTCTGGCAATTTTAGTCAGGGAGGGCAATTTTTCAAAAGTCCTCCCATGGCAGCCCACTCTTATATGGAAATATTAGTCAGGGGGTAATTCCTCAAAAGTCCTCCCATTTTATCCCATTGTAGCCCACTCTTACATGGCAATTTTAGTCAGGGGGGTTATTCCTCAAAAGTCCTCCAACTGCAGCCGAAATGGGACATCATTTTACCCCACCTGAACAAAAAATTCCCCCACTCTTTAATCAAATTAACCCCCCCATAGACAAATCCCCCCCCCCACTCTTACAAGAAAATGGGAGGATTTTAGGGAGGCCATTCAACCCGGGGTGTAAATTCAAAAATGAACACTGTGTTTACACTCTTTTCTCCCCTCTTTATAGTATCTTTGAAAAGAGTGTAATTTAGGGTGGACTGATAAAAAATTATACTCTAACACAATTACCATTATCACCGAAATTGAAATGTAAGATGATAGTATTAGTTGGCGCAAAGGTTACCCAGGTCGAGGTGGCGAGAACGAAGTGACTACTGATCAGACGAGTTTCGAGCGCATACATGTTCCCGTGCGCTCAAATTACATGATCTGGAAAAAACTTCGAGCGCACTTTCATCTGGGCAATGGTCTGGAACTCATCTGGACAATGGTCTGGAATTTGTCTGATCAGGGGTCACTCCGGTCTGGAACTCGACTGATCAGAGGCGGCTTCGAGTGCACTTCGAGCGCACAATGATCTTCGAGCACACTCGTCTGATCAGTGGTCACTTTGGTCTGGGACGGTCTGATCAGTGGTCCCAGGTTTTCGAGCGCACATTAGTCAGATAAGGGGATGTTCTCGAGCGCATTTTAGCCTGATCAAGGACGTTTCGAGGGCACTTTTGTATGATCAGAGGACGTTTCGAGAGCTGAAATAGGTTAAATACTCTCGGAAAAAATCTACAGTTGAACTAACAAAAAACATTTTGAGATTTTCCAGTATGTTTTGGATGGGTTCTCCTCCTCCTTCTCTCAACCGGGCTGGGGACCGGCTACGGCGGAGTTAGAAACAAACAACTATAGGAGATTTGAGTCCGAGCAAACGATAAAATTCCGCGCTCTAAGATTCTCCTCGCAGTATATTACCGAGCCTCATTGTCTATATAAGAATACACCAACACAAAATTTAGCAGTCAATGCAGTGCTTTCATCTTCACTATGGACATGCTCGCTTCGGGATTTTAACTGGGGTGATATCTGGACTCGCTTATTGCTAAAAAATTAATTTCTTCCGTTTATATATCTTATTGTTTTATTTATTGTCATGTATGTTTGTGCAATACTTTCGTTTTTGAAGATCTGGAGAAATCATCCATGCATATGGTCTAGGACAATATTGCGAGCGCACTTTAATGTGGACAAGGGTCTGGAACTCATCTGGACAATGGTCTGGAATTTGTCTAATCAGGGTCACTTCGGTCTGGAACTCGACTGATCAGAGGCGGCTTCGAGTGCACTTCGAGCGCACAATGATCTTCGAGCACACTCGTCTGATCAGTGGTCACTTTGGTCTGGGACGGTCTGATCAGTGGTCCCATTTGTCTGGGACGGTCTGATCAGAGGCGATTTCGAGCGCGACCTCAACCTGGGTAATGCTCAAGGTGAATGTAACATGTGATTGAGATCAATCCTCAATACCTCCGTCCACTTTTATTTTTTAAATTAACAATCTTGTAATTACAATCCTCCACCGTTATTTAAGCTGAGAGATAGGGGTGTACGTACTTTTTTATTTTCACACTACATTCTTTTCCCCGTTATTTCTGGGGAAATTCCTCGGCCCGGGGTGGATTTGTGTGCTGCAGTGGCTGTGTTTCAAACATTGGAATTCAACGCCTATATCTATGTTTAGTCTACGTCGTCAAATTAGTTTCTTAAATCGACAAAGGTTTTTAAATTGACCTCTTTTTTGACTAAGATCTTTTTAAAAACTTGAATTTGACTTCTCGTGGATTTATTTTCAACGTGAAACGAATATAATATAACTTTTGGTTGATATTTATACATGTTTGAGTTGGTCTGGTCTAGGGTCTACAGAGGTTGGGCCAGAATTCTGAGCAAAGTCTGTTCAATCGGTGTGGCCAAAAACTATTTTTGTATATGATCAGTATGGAACCCAATGTCTTCAGCCATGTAGGTCTGGCCAATGGTCTTGAGTCGCCGACCTCATCCTGGGAACGCAGAATGGTCAAAACACAGTTCTCTTTAGAAATCAACTGCTTTCACGGTCGCCGTTTTTCTCCATCATCCTAATTTTCGAGGAACTCCACTGAAAGCAAGACCAAATGGGTAGAAAATTTATCCGTCCAAATCTAGCTGATTTGTCAAATCGGCAATTTTTCTGACCTTCGGGTTAGCTTCAAAAGTTTGCCAGAAGATTAAATAGATCCACAATTATCAAGTCGAATACTTTTGGGTACATTTGTGGAGCAAATAAATTTTAAAAAACGATCGCAAGAAGATGTCCGTGTATCTTATCGTTTCTGCACTGTGTTCATAACATTAGGGGTTGTCATCTCCCATTGCAGCCCATTGCAGCCCACTCTTACATGGCAATTTCAGTCAGGGGGGTAATTCCTTAAAATTCCTCCCATTGCAGCCCAACTCTTACATCCTTTTACCCCCTCTGAACAAATTACCCCCACACTCTTACATCAATTTACCCCCCATAGACAAATTACCCCCCCATTCTTACATCAAAATGGGAGGATTTTAGGGAGGACATTCGACCCGGGCATTAGTGATCAACATTAGGGGTATAATTTCAGTAGAAAAAACTCTCATCCATTAAAGCAGTTTGTGCCACGTTTATAGACCTTCAGAACTTAAGTAACCTCCAGAAATCATATTTTCTGTTTTCTCAAAGACGATTAAAATTATTTCATATTTATTACCCTTGTGTGTTGTACATTTTATAATAAATCTAGATGTCGATACGGCTGTTTGCTGGCCAAATGTTTTCAAAAAGCCACCCTAGTCGAGACCTGGAATTTGTGAAAATACCTATTAACTCAAGGTGGGTGGGGGGGGGGGGGGTAAATATTGAATTAAATTACACGGTCAATACCCTGGTTAAATTCGAGGCTAATTCTCTCCATAAGTCCAGCCAAATTCTTTTCATATGCATAAAAGAGGCAAATTAAAAAGTTCCGACCACATCTGGGTTCGATCTCGTGAACTTCTCCTATCTTACCCATTGATTAACCAATTGCGCTACATGTCCTTAACTTTGAAGGAAACTGAAAACAAGTCATTATAACGGTCGCGAGCGTAACTCCAGGACATGTTTTATTTTCCAGCCAAAATCCAGTGCACCTTTATTGTCCAGCCAAACTCCAGAACACCTTTATTGTCCAGCCAAATTCCAGGAAATATGTTTTAGTTCCAGCCAAATTCTAGGACGGTTGTTTTAGTTGCAGCCAAAGTCCAGGATATCACATTAGGTCCAAACGAATTCTTTTCGTACCCAATATCTGTCGAGGACAGTCTTTTCATACCTTAAATCTGTCGAGGACGGTCTTTTAATATTTCCAGGTCTCGACTAGGGCAACCACATAAAAATGGGTCTAGCCCGGCGTATTGGGACTATTTTCCCCAGATTTAGGTGAGCGACCCAAGACTGCTCTGTTCAGACCAATTGGGTCGCACACTGGTGTCGTGGTGCGACCCCAAATTCATGGTCTGGGAAACGCTAAAGTCGCACAATGGTCTGGACAATGGTCGCACTACGGTGTGATCAGAGGGCAAACTCTGGGAAATGGTCTGGAAAATGGTCGCACTACGGTGTGATCAGAGGGCAAACTGAAACAAATGGCCTGGACATTGGACGCACTACGGTCTGATCAAAGAACAAAGCCGCATTACAGTCTGATCATAGGTAGCACGAAAGTCTGGATAATGGTCGCACAACGGACTGCTCATAGAGCAAAGTCGCACTAAGAGACCAGAGTCAGCACATAAGTTGCCCCAAAATCTGACCACAGATCATTAATTGACCATATTTATTTGACTGCAGTTTTTATCACCGTTTTTTTATGATTTATATTAGAAAAGTTGCAGGCACTTCAAAATGACTTTTTGTTTATATTTTTATCAATTAGTTTGTCTTAACCTCAATAAGATATAATATATTATTCAATTTTAAATTGAGCAATATATAAACTTTAATCGAATACTTCATACAAATAACAACGGATTGTAACTTGTATTCAGGAATGGTCTGATCATAGGACAAAGTTTGGAGTATGGTCTGATCAGGGGGAGCGTTGGTCGCACTAGAGCCGCACAAAACTGTGAGTCGCACCAGAGTCGAACGAAATATTTGGGTTGCACGATAGTCTGATCAGAGGTCTTTTGGGTCGCACTGCACAATTTCTTGGGTTGCACTACGTTCTGATCAGAGGGCTTTGGGTTGCACGATTGTCTGATTAGAAGGTAAAGTTTGGAAATGGTCTGATCAGAGAGGTCGAGGGAGACACACCTAAACCTGGGTCAGAGGTAGCTGCCCAGTTTGAAGTCCGCGACCCAATCGAGTTCGATCAGACCAACTTGACTTGCGCACAAGAGGATTAAGTGCAACCCAGCGTCAGAGTCTGGCAGCAAGTCTCTGGTCTGGAACCTTTTATCAGGGCCCCATCCAAATCCTGCACGGTCTAATAACAGCACGGTGTAAACTCTAGATAGTCTGGAGGTATGGTCTGGTCTCATGTGGCTGTACGGCTGGATCAGAATTTTTTCAAGACGGTTTGATAACAACCAAGAAGTCCAACCACAGAAAACAGACATTTTCACAAAAAAGGGATACTACTAAGCTCAAGAGAAAACATTTTTGTAAAAACAATGTTCATTTTCTGTTGATGAGAAGTACAAAATATGGCGTAGAACCAGTATATCTGTGCTGTTTTTGAAAGTAACCACCCTCAACCTGAGTGGTTACTTTCTGAAACAACGCAAAAAGAGATATGCATAGAATTTGGAGCCCGCACCTAACGCCAAATCAATTTCGGTACTAAGCAAGTCTAATTACAAGTGGCATTTCATTAATAATTCAGAGCTATGATCATGTCCTTTTTTACACTAAATCCAAGTCTGGGCTGAGACTTGGCTTTTCTAAATTCAACTCTGATTTAAGACTTGGCAAGTTTAAAATAGAATTAAAGACAACACAATTAGCCAGAAAATTGCCGATAAATGGTCCAAAATTTGCCGAAAGATTTTCAAAAATAGCCGGGAAATCATCTAAAAGTCATCGGAAAATTGTCAAAAATAGCCAAAAAATTAGTCGAAAATAGGTCCGCAAGTCATCGAATTATGCGGGAAATCTTCAAAAACATACTCGAAAACTCGTCAATAATAGCCGAAAAATTGTAAAAAAGTAGCAGAAAAATTGTCACAATTGGCCGGGAAATCGTCCAAAAATAGCCTCCAACAGGAACTTAAAAAATATTACAAAAATGCTGTTAGCCTTGTCTACACTTTTTTTCTAAACTCAGGTTTAAAACGCTATTATATCACTGAAAAGGCCGCAAGCGACCAAAATTATACAAGCAACACCGACAAACGTCTTTTTTTAATAAATAAAAGGCAATATCTAATGTTTTTTAAAAAAAAGAGTCCGACTGATTTCAATCCGAATTATTTATGGATTGTATCAAAACCAAGATTGGACCAAAAGCAGTCTTGCTACAGCTTTGTGTCCATTAGGAGGACTCAATTGATATAGATCATTAGTTAGTTAAAAGACCAAAAAAATCAGCGTTTTTGATAATCAATAATTTAGCAAAAATCGTCAAAATTTTAATACCAGAGTGCTGTCAATGGAAGGGAAAGTAGAAGCTTCTTTTTTAACTTACAAAGGTCGTGCTATTTGGTTTTGGTTGTGTTGTTTCGGCAAATTTAATCAAAGTGGACTAAGTAGCTTACTTCGGGCAATTTTTGATGGAGAAGGCTGAATATTGAATTATTTAACCAAAACTTTAGCCAAAAAAACTCAATCAAAATATTCAACAATTATTTTTGTCTTTAAACAAAATCAACTGTACTTGTTTTAACAATTTTATAATCTAAAAGTCATCGGAAAATTGTCAAAATTAGCCATAAAATTAGTCAAAAATAGGTCCGCAAGTCATCGAATTAGGTGGAAAATCTTCAAAAAAATTACTCGAAACTTTGTCAATAATAACCGAAAAATTGTAAAAAAGTAGCCAAAAAATTGTCACAATAGGCCGAGAAATCGTCCAAAACTAGCCACCAACCGGAACTTAAAAAATGCTACAAAAATGCTGATAGCCTTGTCTACACTTTTTTTCTAAACTCAGGTTTAAAACGCTGTTATAACACTGAAATGGCCGCAAGCGACCAAAATTATACAAGCAACACCGACAAATGTCTTTTTTTATAACTCAAAGGCGTTTAAAATGGAGGCATCGTGTTGGAAATGTAAAAGCATCAGAATTGATTTTTTTTGGTTTTTGACCCAGAGCAAGTCCAATTGACTTTTTAACGCAAATTAAGTATGAATAGACAGGATTTGGGTAGAACAGAAGTAATTAACCACCAGATAATGAGGTTTTCCGGTAGACCTGAAAACCTCATTTTCTGATTATTCCCATTTAGATACAAATCTCGTTTTTTATAATAATAATAATATTTTTTGGTCAAATTACAATCTAATCGTACAATGAACAATATGACATTAAACTTAGAAGTGTAGCCGTGTGCGAAAAAAAATGACAGTAAAAAATCATGAAAAAGATAGAACACCCCCAAATATTCAAGTTCTTTTTTCAAAAAAATTTGTATGAACAAGAAAACTGCCTCCAATGCATATAACTCAGTGACGTAAAACAAATGCCGCATTAAACTGATGCGATAAGCCATTATTAAGAAAACAAATCAAGACGAAAAACAAAGTCATACAACAATAGCAACCAACAAATTACATCCAAATTTTCCATCCAAAAACACTTTTTAGCAAGGTCAAAAAGTCGTCAGATAAAACTGAAACCCAAAAAAAATCTTTTAATTCACCTAAAAAGATATGCGGCAAATTCATAAAAAGGCTGGATAATATTAATACAAGAAATGAAGGAAAAACAGTTAAAAATCGACTTGAATTTATAAAACTTAAAACAATTAATTTCAAAGTTATGAAAACCATTAGATAACATCTGAAAACATTCACTGTGTTTATGATCACATACCTTTCTATAAAAGGGCATTAAGGCTATAATTATTCAATTTTTTAAGCGGTTACAAAAAAAAACAAGAAACAGAACAATCAAAAACTGAATTAAAACTTGGGAGAAAACGCTGTGGAAGCCGTACAGTCATATTTTGCCCCTCAAAAATGTTAAATTGGGCTTTCCTGGAACGCAAAAATGTAGTATGTTAGGGAATAAATAATGATACCAAGTAATCAGAAAAAAAGTAGACAAAGAAGAGAAAAATGGGCAAAATTAAGAAAAACTTTTGGATTTTTCGAAATCATTATTTTTCAAAGTCAATAAAGCCATTAGCTATACAGTATAAAATAAAGAAACTTTTGTTCAACTGTCCAAAGTTTGAGACCTTTAATTATTCAGAAAAAATCTTACGTCTACAAAAAGAACATCAAATATTGAAAAAAATCAAAAATAATTTTTGTTTTTGCAAAAACCCGTGTCGAAGCCTGTAAATTCATAATGAATTCTAAAAGAAGCTTATATTCAGCACACTTGCGTTTTCTTTCGACAACAAAGATGTCATATATGGCATCTATTTAACGAGTTTAGGTAACACAAACACAAAAGCAAAAAATGCAAACTTGAACTGTTTTTTTTTCAATTTTTGTAAACAATGGTGAGAAAGTGGTGTCGAAGCAGTTAAAAGCAAAATCTATGCCTTTCCAGACTTTTTTATTTTTACTTTTTGCCTTATTTTGAATGCCAATAATTTAATATGTGAACTGTCAATAAAATGATAATTGACAAAACGAGAAAAAAATGTGAAAAATGGGCCAATGCCTAAAAACAAAAAAAGTGTAAAATCTAGTAATATCAAATCCAAAACACCACAATTTAACGCGCAAAAACATCAATTAAAAACAAAATTTAGTCCATTTGAGCAAAGAGAAGGAGGAAGCTTTCCTTCTTTGCTGACACTAACCTACAAAGTGACCAAATTAAGAGAAAAATAGGGGAAAAGTTCAATAAGCCATTATTTATTAAAATTCAAACCATTTTGAAAGTCAGAGACTATTGAATAAAGAACAAGTTGCAACAATTCGGAACTGCTAGGAAAACTAATTGGACCTATAAACAGTGAGTTTTCATTTGCCTTGATCTGTACTTTAATTAACATAAAAATCTAATGATTTTTTTAAAAAAAAGAGTCCGACTGATTTCAAGCCGAAATTTTTATGGATTGTATCAAAACCTAAATTGGACTAAAAGCTGTCTTGCTATTGCTTTGTGTCCATTAGGAGGACTCAATTGATATAAATCCTTTGTTAGTTAAAAGACCAAAAAAAATCTGCGTTTTTGATAATCATTAATATAGCAAAAAACGTCAAAATTTAAATACCAAAGTACTGTCAATGGAAGTGAACGTGGAAGCTCCTTTTTTAAATTACAAAGGTCGTGCTATTTGTTTTTGGGTGTGTTGTTACGGCAAATTTAATCAAAGTGGACTAAAGAAGTTTACTTCGGGTAATTTTTGAGGTAGAAGGCTGAATTTTGAAATATTTAACCAAAATTTTAGCCAAAAAAACTCAATCAAAATATTCAACAATTATTTTTGTCTATAAAAAAAATCAACTGTACTTTTTTTAACAATTTTATAATCTAAAAGTCATCAGAAAATTGTCAAAATTAGCCATAAAATTAGTCGAAAATAGGTCCGCAAGTGATCGAATTAGGTGGAAAATCTTCAAAAAATTACTCGAAACTTTGTCAATAATAGCCGAAAAATTGTAAAAAAGTAGCCAAAAAATTGTCACAATAGGCCGAGAAATCGTCCAAAACTAGCCACCAACCGGAACTTAAAAAATGCTACAAAAATGTTGATAGCCTTGTCTACACTTTTTTTCTAAACTCAGGTTTAAAACGCTATTATAACACTGAAATGGCCGCGAGCGACCAAAATTATACAAGCAACACCGACAAATGTCTTTTTTTATAAATCAAAGGTATTTAAAATGGAGGCATCGTGTTGGAAATGTAAAAGCGTCAGAATTGATTTTTTTTGGTTTTTGACCCAGAGCAAGTCCAATTCAATTTTTTAACGCAGGTTAAGTATGAATAGACAGGATTTGGGTAGACCAGAAGTAATTATTCACCAGATAATGAGGTTTTCGGGTAGACCTGAAAACCTTATTTTATGATTATTCCCATTTAGATACAAATATCGTTTTTTAAAATAATATTAATATTTTTTTTTGGTCATTTTACAATCTAATCGTACAATGAACGATGTGACATTAAAATTAGAAGTGTAGCCGTGTGCTAAAAAAATGACAGTAAAAAATCAGGAAAAAGATAGAACACCCCCAAAAATTCAAGTTTTTTTTCAAAAAAATTGTGTTTGAGTATGAAAATTGCCTCCAATACATATAAATCAGTGATGTAAAACAACTGCCGCATTACATTGATGAGATAAGCCATTATTAAGAAAACAAATCAAGACGAACAACAAAGTCATACAACAATAGCAACCAACAAAATACATCCAAATTTTCCATCCAAAAACACTTTTGAGCAAGGTCAAAAAGTCGTCAGGTAAAACTGAAACCCAAAAGAATTATCTTGTAATTCACCTAAGAAGATATGAGGCAACTTCATAAAAAGGCTGGATAATAATAAGATAAAAAATAAAGGAAGAACAAATAAAAATCGACTTATATTTTTAAAACAATTAATTTCAAAGTTATGAAAACCATTAGATAGCATCTGAAAACATTCACTGTGTTTATGGTCTTATATTTTACTATAAAAGGGCATTAAGGCTGCAATTATTCAATTTTTTTAAGCGGTTACAAAAAAAAACAAACAGAACAATCAAAAATTGAACTAAAACTTGCGAGAAAACGCTGTGGAAGCCGTACAGTCATATTCTGCCCCTCAAAAAAAGTTCAATTGGGCTTCCCTGGAACGCAAAAATGTGGTATGTGAGGGAATAATTAATGATACCAAGTAATCAGAAATAAAGTAGACAAAAAGAGAAAAATGGGCAAAATTAAGAAATATTTTGGATTTTTCGAAAACATTTTTTTCAAACTCAAAAAAGCCATTAGCTATACAGTATAAAATGAAAAAACTTTTGTTTAACTGTCCAAAGAAAGCGTTTGAAACCTGTAATTATTCAGAAAAAATCTTACGTCTACAAAAAGAACATCAAATTTAAAAAAAAAATCAAAAATAGTTTTTGTTTTTGCAAAAACCCGTGCGAAGCCTGTAAATTCATAACGAATTCTAAAAGAAGCTTATATTAAGCACACTTGCGTTTTAATTCGACAACAAAGATGTCATATATGGCATCTATTTAACGAGACTATGTAACACAAACACAAAAGAAAAAAAATGCGAACTTAAATTGTTTTTTTTTCAATTTTTGAAAACAATGATTTTCTAAGTGATTAAGGCCGTCTGATATCTACTCAAATCAGAATTTAGGGTTGTTTAATCCTCAATAAGAAAAAAATGCGACTTGTCATTATCGAGAATTTTTCACACGACTAAAAAAACAAAGTAAAAACGACAGTTGAAAACAAATGTAAAAAATCCAATTAAACTCTTCGAGAAAGTGGTGTCGAAGCCGTTAAAAGCATAATCTATGCCTTTCCAAACTTTTATATTTTTACTTTTGCCTTATTTTGAATGCCAAAAATTTAATAAGTCAAATGTCAATAAAATGATAATTGACAAAACGAGAAAAAAATGTGAAAATTGGGCCGATGCCTAAAAACAAAAAAAGTGTAAAATCTAGTAATATCAAATCCAAAACGCCACAATTTAACGCGCAAAAAACATCAATTAAAAATAAATTTAGTCCATTTGAGCGAAGAGAAGGAAGAAGCTTTCCTTCTTTGCTGACACTAACCTACAAACAGACCAAAATTAAGAGAAAAATAGGGGAAAACTTCAATAAGCCATTATTTATTAAAATTCAAACAATTTTGAAAGTCAAAGAGACTATTGAATAAAGAACAAGTTTTAATAATTCGGAACTAATAGGAAAACTAATTGGACCTATCAACAGTGAGTTTTCATTTGCGTTGATCTGTTCTTTAATTAACATAAAGATCTGATGTTTTTTTTTAAAAAGAAGAGTCCGACTGATTTCAATCCCAATTATTTATGGGTTGTATCAAAACCAAGATTGGACCAAAAGCAGTCTTGCTATTGCTTTGTGTCCATTAGGAGGACTCAATTGATATAGATCATTTGTTAGTTAAAAGACCAAAAAAATCTGCGTTTTTGATAATCAATAATTTAGCAAAAAACGTCAAAATTTTAATACCAGAGTACTGTCAATGGAAGTGAAAGTGGAAGCTTCTTTTTAATTTACAAAGGTCTTGCTATTTGTTTTTGGGTGTGTTGTTTCGCCAAATTTAATCAAAATGAACAAGAGATGCTTACTTCGGGCAATTTTTGATGGAGAAGGCTGAAATTTGAAATTTTTAACCAAAATTTTAGCCAAAAAAATTCAATCAAAATATTCAACAATTGTTTTTGTCTTTAAAAAAATCAACTGTACTATTTTTAACAATTTTTATCATCTAAAATCATCGGAAAATTGTCAAAAATAGCCAACGAATTAGTCGAAAATAGGTCCGCAAGTCTTCGAATTAGGCGGAAAATCTTCAAAAAATTACTCGAAAACTCGTCAATAATAGCCGAAAAATTGTAAAAAAGTAGCCAAAAAATTGTCACAATTGGCCGAGAAATCGTCCAAAACTAGCAACCAACAGGAACATAAAAATGCTACAAAAATGCTGTTAGCCTTGTCTACACTTTTTTTCTAAACTCAGTTTTAGAACGCTTTTATAACACTGAAATGGCCGCAAGCGACCAAAATTATACAGGCAACACCGACAAATGTCTTTTTTTATGAATTAAAGGCATTTAAAATGGAGCATCGTGTTGGAAATGTAAAAGCGTCAGAATTGATTTTTTTTGGTTTTTGACCCAGAGCAAGTTCAATTTATTTTTTTAACGCAGGTTAAGTATGAATAGACAGGATTTGGGTAGACCAGAAGTAATTAATCACCAGATAATGAGGTTTTCGGGTAGACCTGAAAACCTTATTTTATGATTATTCCCATTTAGATACAAATATCGTTTTTTAAAATAATATTAATATTTTTTTTTTGGTAATTTTACAATCTAATCGTACAATGAACGATGTGACATTAAAATTAGAAGTGTAGCCGTGTGCTAAAAAAATGACAGTAAAAAATCAGGAAAAAGATAGAACACCCCCAAAAATTCAAGTTTTTTTCAAAAAAATTGTGTTTGAGTATGAAAATTGCCTCCAATACATATAAATCAGTGATGTAAAACAACTGCCGCATTACATTGATGAGATAAGCCATTATTAAGAAAACAAATCAAGACGAACAACAAAGTCATACAACAATAGCAACCAACAAAATACATCCAAATTTTCCATCCAAAAACACTTTTGAGCAAGGTCAAAAAGTCGTCAGTTAAAACTGAAACCCAAAAGAATTATCTTGTAATTCACCTAAGAAGATATGAGGCAACTTCATAAAAAGGCTGGATAATAATAAGATAAAAAATAAAGGAAAAACAAATAAAAATCGACTTATATTTTTAAAACAATTAATTTCAAAGTTATGAAAACCATTAGATAGCATCTGAAAACATTCACTGTGTTTATGGTCTTATATTTTACTATAAAAGGGCATTAAGGCTGCAATTATTCAATTTTTTAAGCGGTTACAAAAAAAATCAAAAATTGAACTAAAACTTGCGAGAAAACGCTGTGGAAGCCGTACGGTCATGTTTTCCCCCTCAAAAAATGTTCAATTGGGTTTTCCTGGAACGCAAAATGTGGTATGTGAGGGAATAATTAATGAGAACAAGTAATCAGAAAAAAAAGTAGACAAAAAAGAGAAAAATAGGAAAAACTAAGAAATATTTTTCGAAAACATTTATTTTCAAATTCAATAAAGCCATTAGCTATACAGTAAAAAAGGAAAAAAACTTTTGTTCAACTGTCCAAAGAAAGCGTTTGAGACCTATAATTATTCAGAAAAAATCTTACGTCTACAAAAAGAACATCAAATATAGAAAAAAGATCAAAAAATAAATTTTTTTGCAAAAACCCGTGTCGAAGCCTGTAAATTCAACGATTTCAAATAGAAGTTTATATTAAGCACACTTGCGTTGATGTGCATAAATGGCATCTTTTTAACGAGACTAGGTAACACAAACACAAAAGAAAAAAAAATGCGAACTTAAACTGTTTTTTTTTCAACTTTTGAAAACAATGGTTTTCAAAGTGATTAAGGCCGTCTGATATCTACTCAAATCAAAATATATGGTTGTTTAATCCTCCATAAGAAAAAAATGCGATTTGTCATTATCGAGAAATTTTCACACGACTAAAAAAAACAAAGTAAAAACGACAGTTGAAAACAAATGTAAAGAATCCAATTAAACTCTTCGAGAAAGTGGTGTCGAAGCCGTTAAAAGCATAATCTATGCCTTTCCAGACTTTTATATTTTTACTTTTGCCTTATTTTGAATGCCAAAAATTTAATAAGTCAAATGTCCATAAAATGATAATTGACAAAACGAGAAAAAAATGTGAAAATTGGGCCGATGCTTAAAAACAAAAAAAGTGTAAAATCTAGTAATATCAAATCCAAAACGCCACAATTTAACGCGCAAAAAACATCAATTAAAAATAAATTTAGTCCATTTGAGCAAAGAGAAGGAAGAAGCTTTCCTTCTTTGCTGACACTAACCTACAAAGTGACCAAAATTAAGAGAAAAATAGGGGAAAAGTTCAATAAGCCATTATTTATTAAATTTCAAACAATTTTAAAAGTCAAAGAGGCTATTGAAAAAAAAACAAGTTGCAATAATTTGGAACTGCTAGGGAAGCTAATTGGACCTATCAACAGTGAGTTTTGATTTGCGTTGATCTGTTCTTTAATTAACATAAAGGTTTAATGTTTTTTTAAAAAAAAGAGTCCGACTGATTTCAATCCGAATTATTTATAGATTGTATCAAAACCAAGATTGGACCAAAAGCCGTCTTGCTATTGCTTTGGGTCCATTAGGAGGACTCAATTGATATAGACCCTTTGTTAGTTAAAAGACCAAAAAAATTCTGCGTTTTTGATAATCATTAATTTAGCAAAAAACGTTAAAATTTAAATACCAGAGTACTGTCAATGGAAGTGAACGTGGAAGCTCCTTTTTTAAATTACAAAGGTCGTGCTTTTTGTTTTTGGGTGTGTTGTTTCGGCGAATTCAATCAAAGTGGACTAAAGAAGTTTCCTTCGGGCAATTTTTGATGGAGAAGGCTGAAGTTTGATATATTTAACCAAAATTTTAGCCAAAAAACAATCAGAATATTCAACAATTATTTTTGTCTTTAAAAATAAAATCAACTGTACTATATTTAACATTTTTTACATATTTTAGCAAAGTTGACGAAATTTTAGGCAAAAATTCCAGAAAATGTGAATAAAAAAATTTTCACGAAAATTTAAACCACGATAACTCGCTCTAGAAAACGAAATTTAAAAAAATATTTAGTTCCATATTCTACGGCCTCCCCCCCATGGGTCGGAACAATATATTTCGCAATTGTCGACTATCCTTTTTAAGCAATCGCGGACAATAGTGATAAAATTGCATTCCGGTTGTTCAATCCCAACGTTCATATGCCTTAGCCCATTCTTTTGCCATAGGTAATCTGTATGTTCGTTCTTTCAAAATTTCCGCGTATTGTTTTTTTTCTTTTTTCAGCGTTCCTCACACTTTAATTTGAAATAAATCACACCGCACTCTTTTGTATTACAATTCATGGAATTCATAGACATTCAACTTTGATATATAATTAGATGAGGTAACCTAGTCCTTAGTTTACCAAGCTGAAACTAAGCCAAAATATGCAAAAAATAAGTTCACTACTCATTGAAATTGAATATTTCTGGAAAACTAACCTGCTTGCTCTCAATTTTGTTATTTGTGTCGAGTAGATTGGGAATGGAGTGACAATATATCGTGCATAATCAAAAAAATTTACGATGCGAGTTCTCAAAAGTGAAAAATCCCAGGTCAGGTCTCAAAATGGGGATGGTTCTGAAAAACATAAACTCTCCTGAGATCAAAAATAGGCAAAGCCATTAAATGAAAATAACGAAAAGGAATTCAATGTATCTTCAAAAAATTCAAGTTTATGGTATTTTTGCCGATCACTATGATATTTACGGAGCATGAAAAACTTCATATTCAAGAAATCAAATCAATTAAAAATCGGGGCACTTCCTTTTTTCATGCAAAATATTCCATGAGTTGATCACATTTATCTAATGCTGCAAAATTGAAAAAAAGTCCAAAAATCTTGTTTTAAATATGTATTCAGAAAATGGGATTTTGATTTGTGATTCCTGTGTAATTGTTATATCTTATCTTACTGAATAATTTAGGATTCGCCTTGCGAATGCTTTGTCTTAGGAATGTAGTAGCAAGTGCAGGGCGAATACACAACTAATTGTGTATTACGAATTCTGATTATTGGAAACGCGACGCGGATCCACTGCTAAGATTAACTTAGGATTATGAAGAGCGTTTGCAGAGTAACTTGAATTCAGATTGACTAAATAAAATTATGATTACTAATAATAAACTGGTATGAACAAAATATGAAATAATCTAGTAGACTAACGGGAATATTAATATAGGTGAATAAATAGAAGTCATAACTTTTAGTTATAAAACACATGATATAATTATAGATATAGAGGGTAAATAATTTAGTACACATAAAGGTTTCGATATATATTTAGGTATCCATACGTATCACATTTCCCTCGTGACAAAAAAAATTTTATGTATTTACAATTTTTTAGTATCAACACAAAGCATGAAATTGAATGAGATGAACATAACTTAACTCAAAATGTAGAGGTACTACTATTGTTAAATAATTGTGTAAGTGTAAGGCGAATACGCGTCAAATTTTCAACATGTAAAGTGAATACATTATACTGAATAATTTAAATGCACACACAGAAATAAATGGATTCGCAGGGCGAATACTGAAAGGAATTAAAGGCTAACAATTGAGGATGAACTGTAATCAATTAAAAGTAAAATTAACATTAAATTTGGATCAGAGGAGCGGAAACAAGACTAAATAAATGAATGTAGATTAAGACAGTTTTGCTGAGTTTTTGGGCTTAAGTTTCATTCTCTGCATCCCAAACCGACATTTCCCGTTCTTGCTCATATTCAAAATATCGAACTCTGGGGTCCGGTGGTGAAACTTGTCCCAATTGTAAGTCGGGTCGGGGTGGTGACGGGATTCTAGATTGTTCGGCCGTTTGGATGAGAGCTACCACCGAATCTGACTGTTTTGATCGTTTCTTCCCTTTTTTTTCTTGCGCTTCTTTGGTTGAGCAGAACTTGTTGAAGCCAGAGAACTTGTAGGGGAAATGTCGGCATCTGTGATGCCATATAATTGGGGTCGATTTCGCTTGCGGCCTTTTGTTTGGTCGTCCTGTGTCTGTGCGGGGGGTACTTGTGATGCAGGTGTAGGTGGAGCTGGTACAATCGAAATGAGGGGCTGGTTTTGAGCTGGTACGTCTTCTTGAATATCAGCTGTGGGGACATTAAGGCGTCTTTTGAACTGTGGTTTGGTCGGCTTGCGTACCGTTAGCGCACGCGATACGTTCGAGTTTACAGATGATACTACTGATGTAGTATCACGTTGGCGATGTCTAATTTTGATTTCGCCCCTCTTCTGTTTCTTAATCTCGTTACTATGCTTCGCGATCTTAAATTCTGTGGTCTTTTCGTAGGGAGCAGGGCGTCGCTGGGCATATACCCACAAGTTGGTGGATCTTTCGGCTTTATTCCCGAATTTTGCGAGATCACTATCTCGGACTTTCACTGGGGTTCTGCCAGGCTCATTGATTATCGTCGTTGTTGGTGAAGACTTGGTGACGAAGGATCCAGGCTTTAGTACTTCGTACAGACCCGCCAGTTGTCTTTTTGCTCGTTTCTTTTGTGGTAATTTTCGAGCCAGTTTGACATTAAGGGACTGTTCTGTCCTGGGGATAGGGTCTGTGATCTGCGGATGAGTTATGAAACGGGACTCTTTATTGTCGGATTCCCGATAGCGTTGACCTGCGTCTAAGGAGGCCTGGCACATCTTCTGCTCTATTTCAATGTCACTTCAATGGCACTGATCCATCCATTTTCGTCCAGCAAATCCTCCGCAGAAACTGTTTCAGCATCTAAATAGTGATTAACAATTTTTTCATAAGTTGGATTTTGACTTGATGGAAGTGTGCTAATATTCCTTAAAGGAGTATTTGCAGGACGACCGAAATGAGCTTCAAAAGGTGTTATCTTTGTTGTTTTCTGTTTAGTTAATCGTAAATCAGAGACTATTTGTTTTATTGCTTTAGCTGTGGAAAATGTATCTTTATTTTCGGCTTTCATGCAAAATAAGCGTCTTTTAATTGTTTGGATCATTCGCTCCACCAATCCAATAGCTCTATGATCACCGACCGGAGAGTCAAGAATGTCGATATTATTTTCGTTACAATAGTTTGTAACTTGTTTACCTACAAGACAAGTTGCTTGGTCTAAGCGTATTGTTCGCGGGATTCCATGAGTAAATGCATAATCACGAAGAAATTTTACTACGTTTACCCCATTAGCATTGTCGAATATTCTAACAGTTCGATATTTTGAATAACGGTCAATACATGTTAAGAATTAAATGTCTTTGTCTTTATCATTAATTATCGGACCCCCAAAATCAATCTTTATTTCTTTGTTTGGTTCTTGACAAGCTTTGTGTGGGTGCCATTTAGATTTTGGTATAATAGGTTTCAGATTCTTACCAATATCCGTACACGGGACGCAATCAGATGTTTTTGCTAAAATTTCCCTATGCATGTAGGGCCACCATGCATATTGAGAGAGAGAGAGAGAGATCATCCCCCAACTACCCGGGTGCGTCATGTGGATGGATTCGAGCACCGCCTACTTAATAGAGTTTGGAATGGCCACGCGTTGGTCAACACACAGACACCCAGATTTCACGTGTAAGTCCTTCCAAAAGGAGTGGATGTATGTGCTCACTTCTTTACAACGGGCCTCATCATCCTGCATTACACAATCGCGGATCTCTTTCAACACCGCGTCTTTGCTCGTGAGGACCGCCAGGAAAGATTTAGTGAAGAGCTGGTTGAGGTTGTTTTCAAATACCTCTTCCCGAGAGAGCTCAATGTCATTTTCCTCGGGTGATGATGATGCTTGGGTGTTGCTGGGTCCGGCTCTGGTAGATGAGATGGGGGTGGATTGGGTGCGGAATGTCACTCTTGGGGTGTGTGGTGAAGTTGGTGGATTGTTTTGTGGTGCCTCTTTTGTTGACATGTTGATGTGAAGTACTCCCTGTGTGGAGCTAGCTATCAAATGGCAATTAGAATTTTGCGACTGGATTCGCGATGCGAGTGTGGTATCAGATTGAAGCAATTGATTTGCACGGCAATTAAAGTTAGAAATGAATTCAGAATTGTAATTGTTTACTTGTGCTCGAGGAATGAAAGGATTAATTGAGACATTTGCATCATGCGCGCTAATTTTAGCAGGTTTGCAAGAGTGGACGCGCGTCAGGTGTACTTGTTGCTTATAATTACTAGTTAAGTGCCGCTTTTGGAAAGGAATTTCATTCGCGTTACTAAATAAAGATGTAATCGCGTCGCGGATACGGGAAATTGTTGCTACCATAAATTCCTCATCGTATTGATTGACACTTTTAGCGTTCTGATTTGGTTGTCGCGAAATATAATCAACCAAGCCCATTCGGGTACCAGGAATATGTTCGATGTTAAAATCAAATGGTAACAAACGGTCAATCCATCGTGTTAATCTACTGTTGTAGGATTTATTAGAGCGGTGTGATTTTAAGACTGAAAGAAGTGCTTTGTGATCTGTTAAAACTGTGAAAGTTTTCCCAAATAGATAATATTTAAAATATTCAATGGCCCAAACCACCCCAAATAATTCGAGTTCATTTACACTATAGCGTTCTTCATTGCTATTAAGAAAACGAGATGCAAAAGCTATTGTTTTCCACCCTTCACAATAATTGTTCAAGCGCAGCGCCTAAGCCTTGGCGGGATGCATCGCATTTGATGCGCGTTTCCAGTGTTGGATTAAAATGAGTATTTTCTGTAGCGTTTGCAATAACAGTTTTGATATGTTCAAAATGTAATTGATGATTCTCATTCCAAATAAATTTTTCGTTTTTCTTTAATAAAGGTCGAAGAGGGTGGCATATTTTGGCAAGATTAGGTATAAATTTGCTTAGATGGTGAACGCTACCTAAAAATGACCGTAATTGTTTCAATGTTTTTGGGGCTTTGATTTCCGCAATTGCCGCTGTTTTAGATTCGATAGGTTTAACACCACTTTGTGAGAATGTAAAGCCAAGCCAATTTATTTGATGTTTTGCGAAGTGGCATTTGCTTAAATTAATTCTAAGGTTATCTGCTTCAAGTTTTTGGAGACATCTGTATACGTATTTGAGGTGCGATTCCTGGGTGCCTTTGCTAACTACGATTATGTCATCCAGAAAACACTATGTGTTAGTCAGCCCAACCAATGTGTAATCCATTGCCTTTTGAAACTCGGCCGGAATATCTGTAAGGCCATAAAATCCCGTTTTAAAACGATACGTACCTGTTGCTTCGCCGCAAATGATATTAAAATTACAATGACGTGCAGTATCTGGATGCAGCTTTAGTTGGCTATAGGCATATTTTAGATCGATTGTTGAAAAATAGACATTATCTCCCAGATTTGAGTTATTAATATGTTGTGAAATTGAATCGATGAGACTATCTATGTTTGGCATTTGATACTTGTTTTTGTGGATCGCTTTGTTTAATATTTCCGAATCAAGAGCTAATTTTACAGATTTGTCCTTTTTGACCGTAATTACAATGGGAGAAATGAAGTTTTTATCCGAACATTCTTGTAATTTTTCAATGTGTCCTTGTTCAGAAAGTTTCTTTAGCTCAGCGGATACTTTGTCTAATAAATTTATAGGAACACGGCGGTCTTTTTGGTGTGATGGGGTATAATGTTTGTGGAATTTTGAACGAACTGTATGTACTTTGGACTTACCAATTCTGGAGATTAGGTCGGGATAATCAATAGCAATCTGTTTTTTGATTGGGCAATATTCTTGATCTACCTGATTGATTGTTACATGATTACTTGATTGATGTATTGAAAGTCCAAGAGCTGGAAACAAATCTCTACCCAATAGAGAACGATGTCCATCCGCCACTACTTGAATTTCGATTGGATTCGCATACCAATTGCTGCTTTGAATTGAAGTTTGGAGAATGCCCACCGTATGAATAGGTTCATTTGAAAATGTTTTCAATTGTTTAGGATTCGCTTCGCGTATCCACTTCGATTTTGGGTCATGGGAAATGATTGAGTTCGCCAAGGATTCATTTATTATTGTGCATACGCTGCCCGTATCCACCAAAACATTTGTTGATGTATTGCCGAGAGTTACAGGGAGATTGGTTGCGTCCACCGAAGTTGCGGAATCTGTTGAAGATATTACTGCTACACAGTTATCTTCATCTGAAGAATAGTTTGACTCCAAATCGGGATCAAAATTGGCCGAAATTTGATTGACATCTTCAGTTTGATCGTCTTTTTCTACGTTATTGACCCGCGGTTTAGGTTTTGGGTACGAATTGGGATCTTTAGGTTTGCGACAAACCTTTGCGAAGTGGTTTTCAATACCACAGTTATTGCATCTTTTTCCCCGAGCGGGACATTTATTACGGTGGTCGGAGGTCCAATTAGATCCACAGAAATGACAGGTTGTAGGCTTTTTCCGTGCTGTTGTGTTCATATTGGAAAAAAGGGGTAGCATTCGCGATACGTGTCCGTTGTACTTGGTTAACCGTTGATTGTGACTCGGTTTTGCTTGCGTTCATTTTTAGTTGGTTGAGTGTACCCATCTCAATATTAATTGCTATTGCCAATGCTTTTTCCGGGTCTACTGTTTCTTTAAGAAGTTCCTTCTGATTGTCTTCATTTTGCATATTCGCGATAAAGACGTCCCGGATGATAGTGTCCCCTTTATCTCCTAGATCACAGTTTTCCGAAAGTTCTTTGAGATGTCCATAGAACTTCTCAATAGGTTCTCCCTTTTGCTGTTTTCGTGTGAGGAAGAGGTATCTATCGAAGGTTATATTATGGATCCGAATGAAAGTTGTATTTAGAACATCCCAAAGATCCTTCGTTGAGATTGTTTCGAGGCTGATGGTTGAATTTTTTGAGTTGAATACGCGCCGCCCTTCCATGCCTAAGCTCAAGTACATCAGAGAGGATGCTTTTCGATCACATAACTTCCACGGTTTGTCACCACAAAGTACGCCGACTGTAATGACACGTTGACATTGATTTTTCCACGCTGTTTTTGCCTGCTCATTGCGGGTACGTCAATCTCGTTCTGATTGTGCCGTCGGGTTGTCCACTGCGTCCTCATATGCTGGTTCAGGAGGTAAGAGAACATGTTCTTGAGGGTCTACCAAGAGAAGGTCCACTTCAATTCCCTCTCTAGCGAGGATTGCGAGTTTCAATTGTTTTCTCCAAAACTCCCAGCGAATTGGGGGTTCTAGTGTCGCCTTTTCCCAAAAGGGTTGAATTCCAAGTGGGGATTTGCCGCTGTCCTTTGTCGCTGACTGCGCCATGTTATATGTTATCTTACTGAATAATTTAGGATTCGCGTTGCGAATGCTTTGTCTTAGGAATGTAGTAGCAAGTGCAGGGCGAATACACAACTAATTGTGTATTACGAATTCTGATTATTGGAAACGCGACGCGGATCCACTGCTAAGATTAACTTAGGATTATGAAGAGCGTTTGCAGAGTAACTTGAATTCAGATTGACTAAATGAAATTATGATTACTAATAATAAACTGGTATGAACAAAATATGAAATAATTTAGTAGACTAACGGGAATATTAATATAGGTGAATAAATAGAAGTCATAACTTTTAGTTATAAAACACATGATATAATTATAGATATAGAGGGTAAATAATTTAGTACACATAAAGGTTTCGATATATATTTAGGTATCCATACGTATCACAGTAATCTAGCCCAGCCAAGTCTATTCCCAGCAAACTTATTTTTCATGATAGAATTTTAGTATTATGATCATAAAACCAATTAATAATTTCTGGAAGATCAATACTAGCGATTCCTAGACACGCTCAAGGGATAAAATTTTAGCTTGTTGTAGAGAGACAAAAACAAAAAGGACACGAGGAAACCGTGTTCGTTCCACTGGCCCAGTACTGCAATGCACTATCGTTAGCTATAGTCTCTCTTGATATTCAGCCTTACTCACTGTTGAGAACCAATACTGCGGTATAAAATATATAGATAAAATAAATATTTTTCCGGTAAATCCCGTCGGGAAATGGTTTTTACCCGGAATTCCCGAATCATATCACTTCCCAGATTTTCCCATTGGGGATTTTCAAAATTTCTCAGTGGGAAAAATCGAGAACTTGCTTATACTTACTTATACTTGCTAGTCCCAAAAATTTCCCACTTGCTTTTCCCGGTGGGAATATTAGAAAACAATTGTGGAAAAATGGTTACTTGTCAAATATTTCGGGAAACGATACACCGGGTGGTCATTGGAGGCAACGTTAAATTTGTTCAAGTGTCTTTTCCTGGAAGTACTTTTCAAGACTATACCTGGACTTTAACTAAGTGCTGGACTGTGTATTTATAGTCAATAAAGACCCCCCACTAGAATTATAAAGTCTTTTCATAAGTCGAGGTCTAACCCTGGGTAGCCATATCAGGCTCGATCTCCCAATATAGGGGCAAGCAAGAAGGTGAAAAATGTGTTTTGGCTTGTCTTATCTCGGGTTGACAAAAAAGTTTTAATCATAGTACTTTCATATTATGGACCACTGACTTCATAAATCAAAAAAGTTTTAAAAGATTGGTAAAACTATAACTTTCCCATAAATGAAAGTTCTATGACGAAAACTTTTCCATAAATGGAAGTTTCATGACTACAACATCTCCATAATATGGAAGTTCTATGGATACTACTTCTCCATAACAACAGAAAGGAGGCATTTAAAGAGTCTTGGTTTTTTCGTGAGTCCTCATGAGCTTCTTAAACTCCAAGGGAAAACAGTTTTGACTGTTTTTCTTGGAGATTAAGCAGAAATGGAGGCTCTTTTTTTCCAAGACATGATATATAGCTAAAATCTAAAATCCCGGATAAGCCAGGAACATTATAGCACATCATAGAAGAAAGAAACAACGCACAATTAAAATACAGCACATGGGAGAAGATGCCTGTAAGGGCACAAAGGGACGGACATTTAACAAAAAATCGACCAAAAAAACCTGGTGCCTTACAATCTTTATGGATAGAAGGCACTGCCAAAACAGCATGGGAAACATTGAACAACTAACTGACCCAGAAGGTCTTATTACATTTTGACTTTTTGACTTTTTGAGAAACATTTGACGAAATCGCAAAACTTGAATTTATATATAAATAATGCTAAATTTTCTTGATTCATGACCAACGTTAGTCTAACGCACGCTTGTTATATCAATTTAAATAGCCTAGACTCAGTAGTAAACAAATGCGACTACTTTTTACATAAAAAACGTTAGAAAAATTTGCGTTTCCGACATTCACATGTTTTATGTAACAATTTTTGAAGTATTGACCCAAAACAAAAATCTCTGGTAGTTATAACATCTCTATGGATAGGAGAAACTACCAAAACAGTATGGGTAACATTGAACAACTAATTGACCCAGAAACCCTTATTACATTTTTAAAGTACGATTGACTTTTTGAGAAACATTTGACGAAGTCGCAAAACTTGACTTTATATGGGTAAATTTTGTAGGCAAAAACAATCAGATGGAGTGGTTCAATTCTAGATGAGGTAAAACTTTGCTTGATACCAGCTGAAAAACACAAAATTTGCTTCAAAGAAGTTTGGTTCCTCAAAACAACTCATTGGCAATAGCAATTGGTGTTTTAAAAAAAAAACTAGCTACATTAACCAAAATTTTAAGTGACCGATTTACCCCAACAATTCTTTTAGGAAAGAAACTTATTCTATATTCTATCGAGTTTTCGTCTTCCCAATTTTTTTTGTGCTATGATCTAAATGTACACTCCTGGAGGTGAACCAGAGTGGAGGATCACAACTTAAGCGTTTTTGATAGTGACAAAAAATAAATAGAGTCCCTACCAACTGTGATTTGCCTTGTTGAAACTTGGATACAAGAGGGTTCTCATGAAGAACACTTCAATATATCAGGTTATCAGAAAATAATTGCTAAAAACAGGGTGGGAATTGGTGGAGGAGTAGCCATGTTTTGCAGGGAGGATATTCTTCTGTTAGATAGCTTTCCAACGAACTATTATGAGAGCCTAGGTATAAAAATTAGAACAAATAACGAAAACTATACTTTGATTACATACTATGTTCCCCCTGGGTTGAATAAAAATCAGTTCTTGACTGAATTTGACAGCTATCTTGAGACTATGGTGGATGCGAACCAAAATCTTATTATATGTGGAGACTTCAATATAGATCAGCTATCTCTGACTCCAATAAAAAAGCGATTTGAAGATGTTATCTCTAGTAACGGTATAAACCTTATGGATTCGGGTATAACTAGAGAAACGTCGACAACAAAATCATCCCTCGATTTATTTCTGACAAATATCAACAAAAATCATTGCATAGTAAATTCTATCAGTTACGACATCACGGATCATTATCCAGTATTTTTCAGTCTAACAAAAACTATGATTAAACCCAAGATAAAAGCATCTAAACGTCGCAGTATGTCTGCCTTAAACAACAAAATACTGTTTGAAAAATACAAAAAGGAACTGGAAAACAATTTAATGATATTTCAGAACAACAATACGGATCAATCTTTCAACGCATTTTGTAACTGTTTACATTTTGTAGTCGACAAACACCAGCCTTTGGTTGAAATAAAACAAAAGAAAAATAGGAATCAATGGGTCACAAATCGAATAAAAAATCTTTTTGCGAAGAGAAACAATGCAAGAACAAAATGGTTGAGAACACAAAACAACATCGATAAAAATAGATATGTTCAACTGAAAAGCAAGAGCACTCAAATCATGAACGACACAAAAAAACATTTCATACAAAACAAAATTCAAAATTGTGGTAGGGACTCAAGGAAAATGTACAAAATCATAAACAATTTGATAGGCAGGAACAGAAGTGATGTGAGTTATAACCTTGTTTTCAATAATATGGGAACTGATGACCCCAGTAGCATAGCTGATTATTTCAATGAACATTTTGTAAATGTTGCAGATGAAATAGTAAGCAAATTACCTCAAATAAGCTTTCCTTCATCTAATTATGCTGAAGAACAATCTATGATGCTACATGGAACAAATTTAGTAGAAGTGCTTTCACAAATAGCCAGCCTACAAAATTCTTTTGCGCATGGTGTGGATCTGATCACTAACACCTTCATTAAGAGATTTGATAGAACTTTAGCCCCATTTTTAGTTAATTATATCAACGAATCTTTTTTGAGCGGAGTTTTCCCAAATAGCTTAAAACGAGCAACTATCCAACCGCATTTCAAAACGGGATCAAAAACTGATGCCAATAACTATCGACCAATTTCGATTTTGCCGTCTTTTGGAAAAGTATTTGAAAAAATTATGAAAATAAAAATTCTCAACTACATAGAGAAATTCAAAATTCTTGGTGAAAATCAGTTTGGTTTCCGTAATCGGAGATCAACAGTTGATGCACTCGTAAATGTAGTGGAAAACATAAGGTTGGAAAAAGAAAAAGGGAACAATAGCACCACGGTCTTCCTAGATTTGAAAAAGGCATTCGACACTGTTAATCACTCGTTGCTGTTGAAAAAATTAGAAAACTTTGGAATTAGGGGTCAGGTTTTAAGCTGGTTTTCTTCATATCTCAAATCAAGAACACAGTGTGTTATATGGAAAAATAGAATATCGAAAGAACTAATAGTAAAAATGGAGTTCCTCAAGGTTCTGTTCTGGGTCCTGTATTATTTATACTGTACTTTAATGACTTTGTGGACGCTTGTAAATTATCCACTCCGTATTTTTTTGCCGATGATACCAGCCTCCTTTTCAAAAGCAGACCAACCTATAAAGAATTAATTACTGAAATTCATTCAGTTTCACATTGGCTACATCAAAATAAATTGGATTTAAACGAGTCAAAAACTTTTGTAATGAATTTTTTTGAAACTAAAGCAAACACAAACATTCAAAACTGCCCAGTTCAGAAGTGCAATACCTACAAATATCTAGGAGTAATTTTAGACGCGAATTTAACTTTCGAAAAACATGTGGAATCCATTTGTTTAAAATTAAAGAAGTGGATCGGAATAATTGCAAGGCTAAGGAGAACTTGCAGTCGCAACACCGTTTTGATGTTCTACAAAACTACAGTGGTACCAATTTTTGAGTATGGACTTCTTATTTATGGTGGAACAACGTTAAATAAGCTTCAAAAAATTGAACGGTTACAAAAGAAAATTTTGAGAATTGTCTTTAGAATGAAACCAAGTGACTCCATCTTTGATACTTTATTCGAGTTCAAAATTTTGACAATTTGTGAATTGTACATAAAACATCTGCTTTCATTCAGCCTTAAATCATACTTTGGGTTACATTCAAACAAAATGATGAATGAGATTTTGACCGCAAATCAATATTTTTCGTACAATACTCGCTCGAAAACCACTCGCATTATACAAACAAAAACGTCAAAAAGAAATTCAACTCGGACATCTCTGGGTTATCGCGGTAGAATTTTGATAAATTTTCTACTGAAACAAAAAATACTACCTCAGCTTGAACAAGAGACCATTTCCTGTATAAAAGTTAAAAAACTAGTCAATGCACTTCAATATAGCTTGATTATTCAAAACGATACGTTAAAAAAACTTGTTTTTAAATAAAATCTGGGCGCTTAATTAAGATACGTTAGTATTTGCAAGCGTCCACTCCTGATGAAATTTTGGATTTATGGATTTTTCATAGTGGATTCTGCTGTGTCCACAACTTCTGCGTGTTTTATAAATTAACAGGAGAAATTCAAATTCAATTCAAATAATGTAATATGGGTAAATTTTGTAGGCCAAAACAATGAGATGGGGTGGTTCAATTCTCGATGAGGTAAAAGTTTGCTTGATATCAGCTGAAAAACACAAAATGTGCTTCAAAGGAGTTTGGTGCCTCGAAACAACGCATTGGCAATAGCAATTGGTCTTTTCAAAAAAAATTAGCTACATTAACCAAAATTTTAGGTGTCCGATTTACCCCAAATTTTTTTTGGAAAAACACTGTAACCATGTTCTATCGAATTTTCATTGTCCCATACTTTTTTGTGCTCTACGCTAATTTTGCACCAGTGCACATGAACTTCAAACGCGAACCACGGATAAATCGTTTTATATGGTGCCAGGTATTGATAATATGAGAAGGAGTAACATCGAAAGACAAAACAGTGATAATGTGAGTGTTTGATTGTTATCAATTCAAAAACACAATATACGCTTGAAAAGTGGTCTGTTTTGTACCAAAAATTTGATTGGCAAGAAATCATTTATTCTTAAGGAAGAAATAAGTTCTTTTACGGAAAAAAATGTTCTATGAAGTTCTATGACTACAACTTTTCCATTGTTGATTGCTAGTTGCAATCTCACTTGATGCAATGGCTTTTCTTTGAATAATTCCGGGCGTGCAGGGAGTTTTTTAACTTGAAAAATGTTTTTCACTTTTCTCCAAATTTTTTTCTTTTTCTATGAAGTTCTATGACTACAACTTTTTCATAATTCTCTGTTCGCTTAAGACTCAATTGTTCATTTTTTTTCAAGTTAGTTTTTTGAAACTTACTTTTTCTCTCCTTTACATGACGTAATAAAACGTAAAGACGTAAAAATAATACAATTTTTCTTAGACGCCATAAAATGAAGTTTTAATTTTATAACTTTTTGAATTATGGGGCAACCCGGGATTATTTTTATTCTTGCTATTCATAAAAACAAGTTCGAAATGGCTTTAAAATAGTTTGTTTGCTCAAGGCCATTAAAAAAATCCAAATCAACCAAATCTTTTGATGAGTTCGAAATGGCTTTAAAATAGTTTGTTTGCTCAAGGGCATTAAAAAAATCCAAATCAGCCAAATGTTTTGATCAGCCAAATCTCAAAAAATTTGAAAAGAACTGTTTTAGATTTTAATTCTCAACAAGGAGGCTCAGTAATGTACTTTGGCACATAATTTTTGAACCACGCTCATCCACATTTTTGGCTTAATTGTCTACCAAATGAGGAAAGGGTAGAAAACATACAAAAATTCAGGTAATTTAGAAAAAACTGGTGTATGAAAAAAATATTGCGTTATACTTAAATCTCACTCAGCGGATTTTTTTAAAAAAATGCGGTTTTGGAGGGCCGTGGAGATTACTCATTTTTAAGAAAACGAGAAAAGACAAACAACAAAATCAAATAGTAACAACAAACATAAAAAACATCAAAAACTTGATTTGTATTTGTAGAAGAACTCAATTACGAAGACTTAATAACGTGAGATAAAAATTAGTTCAGTGTTTATCAATAGAAAAGATATGGAACCACTCTTTATTGAGACTCGGTAACAAAAAGACAAAAAACAAAAACGGATATTTTCAAAACTACTCTCCTAACTTTGAAAACAGTTGGTGCCAAAGAATTGACAAACATTAGATATGAACTGAAATAGTTAAAATGTTTGTAATATGACCATTTAAAACTCCATTACATAAAACATTGGCAACTTACATTAAATTTTTATTCATACAGTTACAGAAAAACAATAAAAACAGAAAAAAAATTTAAAAAAGTTTGCAGGATATCGATGTGGAACCCATTATGACCATAATCTTCACTCACAGAAATAAAGTGTTTGAATGCGCGTTTTTTAATGCCAGTAAAGTGATACGTGACTACTCATTATTGAGTTCAAAAAAATTGTTAGCAATGAAAAGAAAACATAAATTAAGTTTGTTCATTCCTCTAGACAAGGCCATTAAATTTTTTTTTGATCAGAATATCTCTTACGTTTACAAAAGAAGGTCAAAAACAGGCCAAACAAATCAAAATAAGAACCAGTGTTGAAGAACCAAAGTTTTTTTCGAAATAATACTGTCGAAGCTATTAAAACTATAGGGATTTCACCAAATTCACCAGTGTTAAATTTTCTTTCTAAGCCAGCAACGTGATAAGATACCTGTTGTTAATGAGACTAATTAGAAAATAGACGAAAAAACAAAAGCTGCGAAGATAAAAAACAACTTTTTTTAAAGCAGTTATTTTCAAAGTTACTAAAACAATCAGCAATAAAAAAAAATCGTTTTTTTTTCTTTTGAAAACTGTCATTGATTAGAAAATGTCATTCCTCAAAGAAATAGCGGACAAAAAAACAAAAAGTTCTAAAAACAGTTGTCATAGCAGGTAAAGCTATAATCAAGTCACAAAAAAATTTGGATATGTTAAACTCCGCTTGTTATCGCTTGTTTTCGACCTTAATTTTCTAATGTATTACCCTAATTTAATGACAGTAGGTTATTAACAATATAGAAAGAAACATATTAAATCCAAAAATTTTACATTTTTGAAAACAATTTTTTTCAAAGTCATGAAAAACATTAGCCACGATTCAAATCATTAAATAGATTCTTTCTTGCGTACTACGGAAGCCATCGAGTCTTATCCCTATTCAAAATATATCAATTGTTTAAAAAAGACCTCCTTTACGGAAAAAATCTAAAAACAGATTAATTTCTTTTGCCAAATAACCGACCTTCAAAAAAACACTTCATTCAAATGTTCTTCTTTTGATTCGAAAAACGTGATGTATGATTGGTAAAGAATATAGCTGTGTAAAAAAACCATAAAACAAAATATGCAAAGCGCAAAGCTTTTTCTGAAAACAACTGTTCTCAAAATCTTGAAATTTTACTACTTGTAAGTTGAAATACCTAAATATATTTACTTGTTCCTCAGGAAAGCCACTCGAAACTTCCACTAAAAACAGAACCTTTAATTCATGTGAAGAAAGTACTTTAATTAAAAACAAATATAAAAACAATTTATTTTTATAAACACAATAAATAATTATTTTTATAAACACAATAAGCACAATAAATATATTTAAAAACAAAAATAAAAACAATTTATTGTGTTTGCGAAAAATCTTTGTCTAAGCTATTAAAACAATAATAATTTCTCTAAAAATTAGATATCTACGAATGGCTTTTTTTTACGTAAAACGCGATTTATGACCTATAATAAATGAGACAAGCGAACAAATAGACAGAAGTAACAGGAGATGAAAAATTAAAAAAAAGTTCACTTATATTTCTTGAAAAGATTGTCTACAAAAACTTGAGAGAAACCGCTACCAACTAAATTCTTGAAAAAGACTCTATTCTTCCTCCAGCACCAGTCCTTGCAACCTCTTATTCTGCTGAATTTTTGATACGACTAGAAAAAAAACAACTGAAGACATATTGAAAAAAAACACATCAAAATAAATGTCAAAGCTGTTAAATCTATAAACCAATCCCTAAAAAATTCAACTGTGCCTAAATTTTGAACAAATATAATGATAGGTTACCTTACAAAAATTTGAGAGTGTGATAAAACCAGAAAAACAGAACCTGAAGAAGAGGCAAGTTTCGGAAAACGAATTTTGCTGCGAAACTGGTATTGTCGATGTCAGAAAAGATTTTAAGAAGTGTAAAGAGCTGCAATACAGACTAAAAGGAAGATTTAATAAAAGGAAGATGACTTTTTTCTGTTTTGAGCATAACTGGCAAATTGACGAAAATTAAGGGAAATATTGGCAACGCTCCATATTTTTTTTATTCATTACGAATATGCATTGAAAATCGGCAAAATCTCAAATCCAGAAACCTTTCAAAAGAAAGCGGAGAAGTATTTTAGCCAAATTGTGTCAGCATTTTTTGGCGTTCACTTCAAGCAAATTGAAGCAACGTTGATTAAAGAAGTTTTTTCCTCAATTTTTTTTTTAAAATTTGATTATTTTGAAATATGTACAAAATTTCTGGTAAGAAATAGATGAAAATCTCATAGATGAAACACTTCCCTCTTTGGATAAGAAACTAAAAAATTTTTTTTCAAATAATTTTAATATAATTTGAAAAAACTTAAAAGACATAGGCTTATAGACAAAACTGACCTTGCTATTAGTCTTTGCACATTATTAAGATCCATTGGTTCCCAATTTAGTGGATGTAGATAATTTGACCAAAAGGTTCATATATTAAAGAAAAATGTTGCTGGTGTTATAACTATCGAGAAAAATTAGCTCAAAAACGGTCAAATTTTCTAACCTAGATCAATTTTAAACAAAGCGGAGAGTTAAGTAAGTATTCTATTGAGTTGAAGCAATTTATGTCAGCAAATTGTAATCTTTTTTGCGCAAATATTGGCAAAGTTGACTAAGGAAGTTGATTTCTTGCAATTTTTGGTGAAAAAAGGCAGATTTTCTAAGTGTAAAGCTGCAATAGAGACTAAAATATAATAGAAGGGAGACGATTTTTTTTTCTGTTTCGAGCATAACTGGCAAGTTTACTAAAATTAAGGGAAAAATTGGCAACGCTCCATAATCCCTTGTTTGTTTTGAAAACAAGTGATCTCAAAAGACAAAATGACATTAAGATTTTTGCTATATAATAAAAAAAATGTACCTGACTTTTTTTATGTGAAGCCATTTGGAC
>NC_134469.1:22220541-22230541 GCF_964194025.1 Convolutriloba macropyga | reverse complement strand
AGCATAGCTTTTCTGTGTAAAATATACCTCAAAAGTTAAAACAAAGATAAAATCGCTTCAGGGTTTATACGAGTTTTTTACCCTCTCAGTTCGGGACTAGTTTAACTGATAGTGGGTTATTGGTGATACTGTCGTTTGTTTTGTCATTTAAATCCGATACAAAATTTTTACAAAGAGTTATTAAATAAAGTGGTGAGCTCGTGTAATGGTCAAACAAGCAATCAATCAAAGTAGATAAAAATTTCGAAGTCTTTTTTACAATTCAGAAAAGGAACATTGAAAGCCGTAAAAAGCGAATCATTGCGTTTCCTTAATACAGCACCAAACATGCAAGACAAGACATTTTTCCACAATACTGAAGAGGAAAGCTTTCCTTATTCAATTCAAAATTCTTTTTTGAAAGACATTGACTTGGCATTTTTTATGAAAGAGGTTTTAGAAGGCTTTCTGATGACATTTTGTTTTGCTAAATCCAGAATTTACATCGGATGAAAACTAGACCGACAGTTTTTAAATATTTAATGTTTTTGGCCTTAAAACTCCAACCAAATCAAAAAGTTTTTTCTGCTTTTGAGTGCCCTATCTTGCTCGGGTTACACCCTATTGATTAACCCTCTATCTGGTAATGTCTCTAATATCACAACCTCAAGAATTTTTTGGAGCAGCACACCCATTTACAGTTTTAAGGAAAATGCTTTTTTTACTAATAGTTGTTCCGACCCCCACTTTAGTGGGGAGGGAGGAACTATATACTCAACAGGGTTTTTTTTGTTCAGTCAATTTTGGCCGATCGATATATTCATCGTACAGAATTGTGAGTGGTATCATTAAAAAGCACGTACATCCTAGAATATGGAAATATAAAGTTTTTTTTGATTTTCAGTTTTTACAGGGATTTATCGAGTATCAAAATTTTGTGTACATTCAACTGTTTTTTGTTCACATTTTCAGTAATTTTTGATAAAATTTGGAAATTTTGGTAAAATAATTTAAAATAAGTTTAAATTTTTAATGGCAGAGTGTTATTGTTACCATTAGAGATAGAAGAGCGTTGCAGAATTGTTTTTATGAAGTTTTTTTGGCAAAAATTTTTTGATAAAATTTTAAAAATTCGAATTTTATTCATCAAAAATTGGCACAAAATATGCCAGACGTTTGCCAGACGTAGTGACCTAGAAACCTTAACATAGACTCCTTAACCTCCAAAAGAGCATTAGTTGAAACTAGGCGCCCTATGAAAGTCATCTGGAATTAGAATTTTGCTTATTGCATATTTAACTCGATAATTATACAAAATGCATCGTTGTTTTTTTTTTAATATTTGAAGAAATTGACTCAACAATTGGTCTAATTCGCAAACACTTAGAATACTTGGGCAGTTGATTGGGCGCGCGGTAAAATTGTGTATAGGTTCGATATTATCATGGATTCCTAGAATCAGAAACTTTCAATTTTTATTTTAAAGCTACCTTAAAATTTTGCTTTTGTTCTTTTAATGTTAATTATTGACAAAAATTTTTATTCACGGCTCCAATAATGACAGCTCCCACTTATGCAAACATGAAGTTGAATGTAGATAGAGTATGTTTTCAGAGAATCATAGGGTTTTTATGGCTTTGAGGAATGTAGTTGTTTTAAGGAAATTTCAGTGATTTTTTTGAATTCGTCAATTTCTTAGATTATTTTAGTCAATTTTTGTGTATTGTCAGTAAACACAGGTCAAACTTTCTGCCCTATAGAGTATCATTTAATTTTTTGGCGGGTTGTGTTAACGAAAGGTTTTCTTGCTTTTGTTACTACGAGTTTTCATACAAAAATTTATGATTTTTGTGCATAATTGCCCATTTTTGCTGTTGTTTTTGTTTCTTTGGTAAATTGTCACAATAGTTAACAGTCTAACTGAAAAAAAGCTTTACCAAAGTTGGAAATAATTTTTTTTTGTTTTCATTACATATGGTTTTAAGGGCTGCGACACCACTCTCTTGCAGAATTTGGTAGATTTTTTTTTATTTTTGGCCTCTGTTTGTTGTTAATTTTTGTTGTCGTATGCCAATAATTTGGTGATGAAAGGTCTCAGTGGCCAAATATAGATAACTCATTGAATTTTATGGTTGATATCTGTATACAGCTAGTGGTTTTCATAACTTTCAATTAAATTCCTAAAAAGAGAGTATTAGTAGTCTTCAACTTATCTCTTTTTGTTCAGATTTGGGTTTCTTTTCGTATTTTACAATATTGTATCATTTTCGTAACTTCACATTATTTAGAGCTATTTTAAATGTTTTGTTGAATGTAACAATAAATTCGCTGTTTTTTAAACGTTTTGACTGATCTCTTCAGGGCTTAGACCATTTGTTTCAGAAGAATTGTGTTAAATTTAGATTACTTTCATTTCTTATGGTTCTTTATGCGATAGTGATAGTCAATTTGTGATAGTCGTTTTACAAAAAGACTTTATGATGATCAAACGAGACGAAAATGAAGATTTTAGGTTCTACTGGATGTCTTTTTAAATAAATTTAATGGTTTCAACAAGGTGATTTCATAAAGTTGTGAAATTTTTTAGTTCAGCTTGTACTTAATGTTATTTTGTAGACCTATGATTTAGTCTCACTAATAACAAGCGCAATTAGTTTTCCAGTTAATTGCGAGACAAATTGTCTACTTTTTAAGTCGAAAGTTTTTGTTGTCAATGAATTTTGAAAATTTCTCTCTTTTAAAAAAAGACAACAGATTTTTGAGAAATGACAATCTTTTGTTAACTTTTTAAATTGTAGCTTAGCATCTCAAATGACAGGTCGCGTCATTTAGATATTGAAATACAATTTGTTCTTCAGAACCGTTTTATTTTCCTCAAATGGTCGGTTTTGCTTGGTAAAATCAGTTTTGAAAAAATATTCTCGATTTTTGCATATTCGCCCCTTTTTTGTAGGTTTCTCTTTTCTTTTCACCGTATTTTAATAATGGGCGTCATTTGATTCACATTTTTTTTCACTTTAATAAAATGCCATCGAAAATTTTTAATGTTTTTAATGAAGAAGTTAATGTTGATTGGCTGCGACATCGTTTTCGTACAAATTTTTTTGTGCAAATTTTTCCTTTTTCTGTACTCGTCGTTCTTTTTGCAGTATTATGACATACCCTGGATAATGAAAGCTATCAATCGCTCTCTTCGGAGGTGAGGTATAACAGAATCTCTCAATGATTTCATTTGATGCATAATGTTTCTAATCAGTTCGAAATTTATTCTTTTCAAAAAAGCAATGTTTTTTTTTTAAATTTTGCCCTTTTGCCCGTTTCTTGTCGAATTTTTACCAAGTTGCATTGAGGATAAGTTCATTGTTTTGCTATAATAAAGTAGAGGTTAACCTTCTTTTGTATAAGTTTTATCTGATGCCATCTTGATTTGATTATTAAGGATTTTCAAAAAATGGACAACGAGTTTTGGTCGTAATTAATATTTAAAATTATTTGGTTTTTATCGCCATCTTTTCTGGTAGTCATAATATGGTAGTCACAAGTCTCATAGGCCCTATAAGGTAGATTGTGTGATTCATTTTTTAGTTTGTTGAACGACATGTTGCCGTTTTAATTGTTTTATCTCCTCCTCATTTGATAGACAATTAAGTGAAAATGTAGATGAGCGGGGTCGGAACTTAATGTGCAAACGCACATTACCAAGCCTCCTTGTTATATTTTAGTTTTTTATGAGGAAACAAACAACGAGTGAAGTAATTCGTACATAAGCATTTTTTGCATCAGATTTTCATGTTACGGCTAAAGCACTCCCAGTTTGAGGTCCACAACGAAATCGTCTCCGATCAAAATGCCCCAGACAAATGAGACCTCTGATCAGACCGTCGCACGGATTTGACCTCTGATCAGATTAGTGTGCGCTTGATACTCATTAAGCCAGCGAAGTGCGCTCGAAGCCATCTCAGATCAGACAAATTGCAGACCGAAATGACCTCTGATTAAACAAGTATCATACCATTGTCCAGACGAGTTCCAGGCCATTATTCAGACTAAAGTGCGCTCGAAATGTTGTCCCAGACTATCATAAGAATGGATGATCTCTGATTAGATCATATTGCCAGCCTTGCAACAAATCAAATTTAGAACACCGTTCAGGTCAACGTTTGCTCAAATAAGCATGCAAACAATGTTCACGTTAATTTCGGAGCGTTGCAAATACCCAAAGTACTTAAGCTTTGTGTAGGATCAATTTTTTTTAAAAAAAGAATTCAGCCAGCTTATCAAATTAGCATCTCAAATTGAAAAAATAAAAATTGAAAAAAATATATCTGATGTTTTAAATCGGTTTAGCTTTTACCATTTCAAGCAACCAAAAAAACTCAAAAATTTCCTTCAAGATGGGAGATTTGTAACTTTTTACTAAGCGCTGACGTAGCCAAAATTCGACCGGGTGAGTGCTTGCGAGGCCCAAAAAAATTTAGACAAATTGATGTTTTTTGTTTATGTTTTATAAAGAAAAAATGAAGAAAACTTGATACGAATATTTTTATTGTTTACTTCACATTGCATATTTCTTCATGCATCTTACAATTTCAAATAAAAAACAAAAAAAATATCGTTTTAAAGAACTGTTCATTAATAACGAAATTCGTATCCAAAATTAACAGTAATGTGTAGCTTGTAAAGCAAAAAGTCCAACGTTCTTCCCCAACAATCCGAGAAGAAATGTACATATATCACTTGGATTTATCCCATTTTTCGCTGATTAGAGTTTGAAAAATGCAAAAATTTTGGAAATATTTATTGGGTCAAATAATTTTCGAATGCGATTCAAGTTTTTGAGCTTTATGTCGATCGAATACAATTTTTTGAACGAGTTAGCATTTCCGGAAACCAAAAAATCTCAGCAATTTTCTGATTTTTTTCAATATGCAAGATATGTATTTTTTGCCAAACGCTGAGTAAGCTTGAACCTGACCAGGTAAGTGCTTTCAATGTCAAAAAAATTTAGGCGAATTGATGTATTGTGTTATTGTTTTGGTAATGGAGAAAATAAGAAAACTTTTATTATATGAAGAAATTTTTTATTGTTTACTTCACATTACATATTCTTCATAGGTCTTACAATTTCAAAAATACAAACAATTTATCTAGCTAAAGAGTCGTTCGAAGTGAACGAGAGTAATATTCGAAATTACCAATAATGTGTAGCTTGTAAAGCAGAAAGAACGTTCTTAGACCAAAGTTCTTCCCTGACGTTCGGAGAAAAAATGTACATATCTCATTTGGATATACCCACGGTTTCGCTTATTGTAAATTTGCAGGAATTTTAGAAATATTAAAGTTTTGAAAATGTAGAAAGAGTAGAAGTATTGTCGGGTCAAAGATTTTTCCAATGCGAACCAAATCAATATCCCAAACTAAACTACCAGTACTTGTAAAACAAAAGCTACGGTCAGCTTCGCCTTCTTACAAAATATTAAAAATCTCATTTGGAAAAATCCACTTTTGTCGCTTAATAGAATTTCAAAAAAAACAAAAATTATATCGGGCCAAGGTTTTGTCTAGAGTGAACAATACTGATTTCCGAGACTAGCAGTACTACGTAGATAGTACAAAAAAATAGTGGTCGACCTATTGTTCTGAGAAAAAAAGAAGGTATTTCACAACGAACTATCCAGTTTTTCGCTAACTACAATGTCAAAAACTAATAAAATTTTATCGGGTCAAGGAGTGTTAAAAGTGGACAAAATTGATATCTCATATTACCCGTATCATTTAGACTGCAAAACAAACAGAATGGTCCGCCTAACTCTTCTAGAAAAATATTCATTTTCACTTGGAAATTTTTAATTTTTCGCTTTTTTTCCTTCTAAAAATAGAAGTTTTATCAGGTCATGAGTAAGTTGATATTCCATATTAACACTACTTTGTGAGGTTGTAAAACCAAAAAAAGTCCATCTAACGTACATATGTCAATGTCATCTGGAATTATCCACTTTTTCGATTATTAGAATTTCAAAGATAGAAAAATTTTATCTTGTCAAGGAGTTGTTTAATGTGGATCAAACTGGTATCTCAGACTATCAATAGTATGATGGTTGTAATAACTATAAAAAGTTAGGAACGTTGAATATTTTTTGAATGCTTTCTTTATAATAAAAAATGAACAGACTAAATAAGAAATTTCTAATTGTTTTTTTTTCACAAGACTTGCCTCCTCATACTAGTTCATACAAGTTCAAACTGAAGCAAAACATTGTTGCAGACTGAGACAAAGAAGGTACTAAAAGCTTGTAATTCACTTCAATTATTTTTCAGTACAATCATGGGTACTGAGTAATGAGTGATATATCTTTTTTGTAAGTCTGGTAAGTCTGGTTCGGGACTCCGATTGGTTAACAAATGAGAAAAGTAAAAAACACATTTTTAGAGGCTTCCACAATTAGCCAATTAGATACTACGCGCTACTGCTCAAATATAAGTGTTTGCAGTAAAAATGTAATGCGAATGTCGGTTTGATGTGACAAACAGAACAATTATTTCAACCCAGGCGTTTACTTCTATAAATGTAGACCAAATGTCAAAAGATGTATAGCGTTTAATTATAGTGGGCAAAAATAGATGCGTTTTCTTCGTAGACATGTAGTTTAAAAAACCAATAAGAAAAAGAGTACTTGATGATAGTAGAAAAAATGTTGTTTAACTAATTGTGTTGAGGTAAGCGGTAGTAATCCACTAAGCTTTTGCGAAAAGCTGCCTGCAAATAATCTTGAGTAAAGGTTTGCTGAAACGTTTGTTCAGGTCAATGCTTGCTCATATAAGCATGCAAACAACGTTCACGGGGCATTGCAAAAACTTAAAGTATTTAAGCTTTATGTGGACCGAATAAAATTTATGTGGACCGAGTTAGCATTTCCGGAAACCAAAAAACCTTAACATTTTTCTGATTTTTTTTCAAGTTGCAAGATATGTATTTTTACGAAACGCTGAGTAAGCTTGAACCTGCCCAGGTAAGTAATTTTAATGCCCAAAAAAATTGACGAAGTGATGTATTGTGTTATTGTTTTGGTAATGGAAAAATTAAGAAAACTTTTATTATATGAAGAAATTTTTTATTGTTTAGTTCACATTACATATTCTTCATAGGTCTTACAATTTCAAGGATATAAACAATTTATCGATTTAAAGAATCGCTTGAAGCGTTCGAAGTTAACGAAAGCAATATCCGAAACTACCAATAATGTGTAGCTTGTTAAGCAAAAAGAACGTTCTTAGACCAAAGTTCTTCCCTGACGTTCGGAGAAAAAATGTACATATCTCATTTGGACACGGTTTCGCTTATTGTAAAATTGCAGAAATTTTAGAAATAAAGTTTTAAAGTTTAAAGTGTTAAAGTTTCGAAAATGTAGAAAGAGTAGAAGTATTGTCGGGTCAAAGATTTTTCCAATGCGAACCAAATCAATATCCCAAACTAAACTACCAGTAGTTGTAAAACAAAAGGTACGGTCAGCTTCGCCTTCTTACAAAATAGTAAAAATCTCATTTGGAAAAATCCACTTTTGTCGCTTAATAGAATTTCAAAAAATACAAAAATTATATCGGGTCAAGGTTTTGTCTTGAGTGAACAATACTGATTTCCGAGACTAGCAGTGATTGTACATATTCTTCATAGGTCTTACAATTTCAAGGATATAAACAATTCATCGAGTTAAAGAATCGTTTGAAGCGTTCGAAGTTAACGAAAGCAATATCCGAAACTACCAATAATGTGTAGCTTGTTAAGGAAAAAGAACGTTCTTAGACCAAAGTTCTTCCCTGGCGTTCGAAGAAAAAAATGTATATATCTCAATTTTAGAAAAATTAAAGTTTTGAAAATGTAGAAAGAATAGAAATATTGTCGGATCAAAGAGTTTTCCAGTGCGAACCAAATCAATATCCCAAACTACAAGTAGTATCTAGGCTGTAAAACAAAAAAAAGGTCAGCCTCAATTTCTTAGAAAAAATCACGTATCAAAATTGGTAATATCCACTTTCTAGAATGTCTAACCTATCTAACATTCTAGGAACTATCCAATTTTTCGCATGTAAGAATTAGAAAAAATATATAACTTTTATCGGTTCAAGGAGTTTTTTATAAGGTGAACCTAAGTGATATCCTATTCTAGCAGTAGAAATTAGACTGCAAAACAATAAAAAATGCTCCGCCTAACTCTTCTAGAAAAAGTTCTTTTAATACTTGGAAATATTCACTTTTTCGTTTAATGTATTTTCGAAAAAAAGAATTTTTATCAGGTCATGAATAAATTGATATTACCGAATCTCATTTTTTGGAGACTGCAGAGCAAGAAAAGGTCCATCTAACGTATGTTTGTCATTTGAAATTATTCTCTTTTTCGCTGATTAGGATTTCAAGAACACAAAAAAATATTGTGTCAAGGATTTTCATCGTGTTCAAAATTTAAAAGTTTTTTTGAATGTTTTCCTGATAATAAAAAAAGAAAAAAACTCAATTAGAAATTTTTTATGGATTGCGTTCACACGAACTGCTCCTTCATCAAAGTTCAAACTGACAAAAAAACAGTGTTGCAGTCTGAGATCAGATTGTAGACCAAATGTCAAAAGGGATATAGCATTTAAATATAAATAGTAGAGTTCTATAGAATCGATGCTTTTGCTTCGTAGACTTGTAGTTTAAAAAACCCATAAGAAGACGAGTTCTTGATGAAAAAAGAAAAAAAGTTGTTGTAAGCTGTACTATATCCACAAATCTTTTGCGAAAAACTACCAGCAATTAACCTTGAGTGAACATGAAATATCCACAGTTGAAATCATCTCCAAATGAATCAGAAAATGACATTTTGAAACTAAATAATCTGTTCGCATGAAAACTGATTTCATTAACAAAAAATCTTCCAAACAATATTTAGGAAAGTTCCGCTTGTAATTAAAGCGTGATAAAATCGTGAAAAAAGCTATAGCTGGTTTCCAGACTAAAGTGCGCTCGAAATTTTGTCCCAGATCATCATAAGGATGGATAATCTCTGATTAGATTATAACGTGAAAACTGTTCAGGTCAACGTTTGCTCAAATAAGCATGCAAACGTCGTTCACAGTATTTTTGGAGTTTTGCGAAAACTTACAGTGATTAAACTTCGCGAGAATTGCAAGATTTTGTGAAAGAGTTTGCCAGTTTTTCAGATTAGCATGTTGAGGATTAAAAAATTGACAGAAAAATATCTGATATTTGAAATTGAGTTAGCCTTTTGCATTTCAGGAAACAAAGAAATCTCAAATATTTTTTTAAAATGAGAGATGTGTAATTTTTTCCTAAACTCTGACGTATCCTGAACCTGACCGGTAATGCCTGCAATGCCAAAAATATTTCAGGCAATTAGATTTTGTTCGCGTTTTGATAATGAAAAACTGAAGAATTCTTGATAAACATTTTTTTTTACTTCAAATTGCTTTTTTCATCATTGAACTTAGAATTTCAAAAATTACATTTAATATTAGATATCTGGCCAAATTACTGGCCAAACTAAATCTAATTCAAAAAACAAAATTGAATGAATGAGTCAAACGAACAGAAAAAATTGCAACTAAAATCAAAATAAGAGCAGCTTAATAAAAGTTACCGATGAACCATTAACAAAACACATGACTAATTACAACAAATCTCACCCAGCTCGAGATGTCACCACTAACAATCGCAAAAAGATGTAAGATTCGCGGTGAATTTGAGTAAAAGTGTAAGATTTGCGCTCAATGCGATGAATGCGGTGAAAAAAAACGTTTAAGCGTTGAAAATTTTTTTCACTGCTAAAGCGTGAAAGAAAATTTTTCACCGCTCCCATCAGAATGCGGTGAAAATAAATTTTCAGCGCTACCAGCAGAATGCCGTGAAAGAAAACTTTTCACCAATACCAGCAGAATGCATTCAACGCATTCAACGCTATAAAATGCGGGCGATTTGCGGTGAAAAAAATGTTTTATATCACCGCTATTCACCGTTAATCTGACA